>NC_042970.1:11531100-11831100 GCF_901001165.1 Salmo trutta | reverse complement strand
TTGTAAAAAAATATATAGAAAATAAAATTGTGTGACTTTATAACTGATTCACTACTGCATACATTAAAACATCTCAAATGTAATGATATTGAACTCAAAAGATCTGTCTGGATCAAGTGCCATTCTGTGACTTTGGCTAATACGTCTTGTTTTTTATGTCTTGGTATCGCAGATCGTGATACTGAACTTGGTGTTGCGACAACACTACGGACCGCTAGCAGCATTTTAGCTAGCACATAACAGTATGTGGCTATCTAGTCTATGTTTTAAGTGGTTGTTCCACTGGATATCTTAAGGTGAATGCACCAATTTGTAAGTCGCTCTGGATAAGAGCGTCTGCTAAATGACGTAAATGTAAATGTTTTATAAATATGCAATGAGCATTAAAATGTATGTATATAAGGAAGCGTTCTCATTCTGAGAAATTGTCAAAGACCCCTTCCACCCCAGTCATAGATTGTTCTCTCTGCTACCGCATGGCAAGCGGTACTGGAGCGCCAAGTCTAGGACCAAAAGGCTTCTCAACAGCTTTTACCCTCAAGCCATAAGACTCCTGAACAGATAATCAAATGGCTACACGGACTATTTGCATTGTGTCCCACCACTCACTGTTCTTCAAACAGTGTGTATTCAAGGGTGTATTCATAACAGTACAACTGTTCTACCTTGTTAGCAAGCAAATAGATCCAAATTGGCTAGACTTGAAATATAAAGATTAGCTGGCTACTCACTAGCCCTAACACATCCGACACTGTAAACGCCACAGTGTATATATATCAGACATTCACTCCAACACTGCAAACACGTCAATCAGTGGCGACCCGTCTTTCAGGGCAGGTGGTGCGAAAACCCATCTGTTTTGAGCCCCACCTTTTAAAAAAAGGACTGTTTTGCATGTTATTCCGGCATTAATTCATGTCACATATCAGTTTAGCAAACAATGAAAAAAATCATTGAGTTAATAAAGCAGCATCCAAACTCTTTCTTGAGTAAGCAGCTCCAAAATGCAGGTGTTTCAGCCTAGGTCAGTGCTTTCTGTGGTGGAGGGGCCGTGATTGGGTGCTGCTATAGATTTTCAGTGGGAGCGCCTGTCCAAGAAGGCTCAAGGTCATTGGCCACAGATAAAACTATGTCAAATTACATTAGATCTTGCGTAGCTTTGATTGGACTGATCATGTCAACATCATACTTTCAACATCTTAGCTAGCAAACCAGTGTTGTGTCTTTGGCATCATTAAAAGTGAAGACTGTTATTTTATCAAACAAATTCTCGAATTATTATTACGTGATTGAACTAATTATGTAAATGTAATTAACTAGGAAGTCGGGGCACCACAGAAAATCTTCAGATTACAAAGTTATAATTTTCCGAATATAACTCTTCAGATATTTTAATATCTGATCAATTAGTCTTCTGTTAATTAATTATTCTTTACCTCACGTCAGTCTCATTCCAAACGTCGTAAATTGTTGGTTGTCTGCACAAACCCGGCCTTTACTATGAATCATCCATACAACAATTGGCTAAATCATTTATTTACTAACTAACTAAATAATCACAGAAATGCATAAACAAACAAACAGTATATATGTTACTGTCGTGTCTTTGGCTATGCCGGATTAAGTGATATGACATGCTATTCTATAAAATCCTTTCTCTGTAATTAAAATTACCTGATTGAGCTAATCATGTAAATGTAATTAACTAGAAAGTTGGGGCACCACGAAAGAGTGTTTATAGAGCTGTTATCTTCTGAATAAACTCTTAAAGACCTAGTAATATTTTACATCAATAGCAGTCAATATTAATCGTCACCTTATTTCAGTCTCATCTGAAAGTTGTAAATTCTTGGTTATCTTCACGAACCCTGGCTAACAAGTTGAATCAGCAATACAAAATTGGGTTCAATTATTTATTTACTAAATACCTAACTAATCACACAGAATTACATATACACAGAATACAAATGATGTCATACAGAAAACGTCCCTGGTGGACGGAACCTGTATGACGGCTGGTTACACAAAGAGAGGGGGTTGGGCTTGAATGAAAGATCGGGAAGACTGAGGAACAAAGGGAGAAGCTAAGCTTTCATAAATACAGTATCTTATGCATTCTAAATCACCGCCCATTTGGAAAAGGGAAATGCAATAAATATTTACTCTGAGCTGCGCTTCGGTAGGTTGGTCGTAGATGCTGGTCGTGTTGCCCAACAGAGATCTTGCTGTCCTCGGAAGAATGTCTCTGGTGGTAAATTGAATACGTTGTAGTATCTTCGTTGTGTGTTAGACTGGATACGTTGTTCGTCCTTTCCTAGCCCACGTTTACAGCTGCTGTTGCTAACTTAACGGCTAGGATATCTCACGTCTTTAGTGAATAAGAGTTCAAAGTTCATACCATTCACAACCAAAGCTCACGCTGAGGTTGGCTTAGTTCTGTAGTTGACATGTTAGTCCTATTTAACGTATGGACCGTCGTCCTATCGTCCTCGGAACAGAAGGTTACATTTTCGTCAAGGGCTTATATAGTGGAGGGAGTGAAGGGTGTGTTTCATAGTTTATAACCCATGTCTCTTCACAGGGGCGGGCCACTGATTGAGCAGGGCTCTAACCTTATGAAAACCCAATTCTCTCATTTGGAAGCTAAAATTACATTTCATCTTTTCACAAATAGCTTCATATTCAAACATTTAAATTGCACAACAATTCCACGTGAATCTGATAACTAGAATGTGTAGACTTTCCCAGATACAGTTTATGTCGTCCTGTCATCAGTCATATTGTCTCAGATGACAACCGAACTGACATCATATTCATTAAGTACCAACGCATATTTTTAACTGGTTCTATTACCAAAATATGGTTCCTTTCCCCCCACTTTTTTGATGTTCCCAGACTCTCTATGTTTAACAAAGGTTATTCAAGAGTCCTTCAGTAGAGTCAGAGAGAGAGGGAAGGGAGAAAGGTATTTATGGGGGGGGGGTCATAAACCTTACCCACAGGCCAACGTCATGACATTACTAACAAATGATAGGGAAGATTCCCTAGTGGGCTAAGCCGATATGATGGCTTGGTGGACAAAGGGAAGTGGGTGTGGACTGAGAAAGAGCGGAAGAGACAAAAGGGATCACTACACACAGTTGATAATTATATTAATTGAAATACTAATCCTTTGCACATGAACGCTCACTCATTCGGGAATAATTGCAATCAATAAATATTTACGCCCATGTGTCGTGATCTTTTCTGTTGGAATCCGTTCTGTCTGCTGGAGAGTTCATCCGAGTCTCTCTCTCTCTTTCTGTTTTCCTGAAGATCAAAGTATTGGTTAGGATGGATACTTCAGAGTACCATTCAGAAATGTTCTCATAGAATAGATGTTTCGGCGGTTGTCCGTATTCTAATCCCAGGTTTCCATAATTTCTAGCTGCAGACTAGTAATTAGTATCCAAGATTTGCTCTTATTCTGTCAGGATCGATAATCTCAGAGTTTAACCATTTCCAGCCGTGTAGCCAATGCTCCACGTGGTATGGTTAGGAATTCAATAACTATTCACAATCACAACTCACGCTGTGGGTTTGCTTAGTCTAAACTACTCGCAATCACAGCTCACGCTGTGGGTTTGCTCAGTTTTACTCAATCCTGTGCCACCTCAGCTTACAACGAGGTATGCATGGTCTGAAGAGGATTTCCTCAGGAGGGGGTTTTATTCGTAACAATAGAAAAGGTGGTTCTATGATGCATGATCATGTTTGTGCTCACGGGGGCAGACCAATGACTTTAAAATTTAAAGGGAATACAATTCTCTCACATTAAATGTTCAACATCACATCAGTTCACAAACAGTTTCATCTTTACTCATTCATTTCATAAAATAATTAGATGCAAACCTCATAAGGCACCTGTATAAACAGAGTTATGGTAATCTGGCTGTATTGTCTTTCATGAGATCACAAACATGAAACAAAACGGATCGGGTCGTAGCTGGCTTCTCCACCGACCGTTTACACATTCTCCAAAACATGGATATTGTTCAATTCTCATATTCTGTGATGTAATAGAAGTTCCTTTGTTCTACTGTGAAACTCTCTCTAGAGAGAGAGAGTCTCCGCCAGGAATTTACAACCTGAGATAACAGAACCTGGGTGTAGGAGATAGTGAGAGCGAGAGGGAAGCCATGATCTATACCCAGAAAGGGCCACCTCATGACACTAGCTAGCTAGATAAGCAGTCATCATCATGAATCACATCAACAATCTACTGGCAAATCCTTTTAAATCCTTGTCATATGAAGAGAAATAAGAGATAAAACATCTCTGTGCTCATCGGCCATAGGACATAAACAAGTCGGAAATCGCAAATTCAACAATGAGTGGTTTGGAAGGAAGCAGTGGCAAACTACGAGCATTGCAAAGCAATCAGTATTTTGCGACCCCTGCCTGCTACTCAATGGAGAAGGTGTGTTTTCCAAGTCTGGGTTTAAGGATTTAAAACATCTGTCTGAAAGGGTCACAAAACATGAGAATTTTGCATCACAGGTAGACAACTCAGGTAAACTGGGATTACTGGGGAAATCAAACATTGTGGCTCAGCTACACACCACACATAGATGAGCCATGACCTTCACAACCAACAAACAGAGGAGAATAGGTATGTGTAGAATGAATGCCAGAATTATAGCATGCATTAAATAGTGTGGCAATTGTGAGACAGCACTGCATGGCCATGACGAGTCGGCTGACTCCTGCCTAGGCATTTTCAGGTGTATTTTTTAAACCGATGCGTGAAAGAGATTACAGGCTACAAAGCCATTACGATGACCAACACCTTTTTAAGGGTACATCATCATCGTCGCGATCCAATTAAAATGCAGCACCATGGGCCAGAAAAGTTTGAATGCATTGGCCATGCTGTCAATCCAGCATGACGTCATCCAGAGAATGACAGACTTTGACGACAAAATAATTGAGAAGTTTGCTCACCAGGACCCCCACGCCACCGTCCTGTTCAAGTGAGCACAGTACAACAATGGTGAGTCCAAAAATATGTATTGTATGATGCATAAGTGGTGTAATATGCCAGGGAGATGTTTATACTGTAGCTAAGAAAGTAACACTATATTTATGTTGTGTAAGAAGCTAAGTAGCATAAGAATTTGGTCCCTCTCCCCCTCAGAATTTAGCCTACTGTTCTGACTTGGTGGTGCAGCCTATAGCCTCTTTTAGAGAAATGTCATCATCTAATATTGTAAGAGCTTTCATTGTCTGCTTATGTCTCCCCGTTATTTATTACACGGTTCTGACTTGGTGGATAAGGAGAATACTATAAGAACAGCCCATGTTCTAATTTCTGTCGCTGTCCATTTAAAATTGCTGAACGAGGCATATAGGCTACATCCGTCTCAGCTCGCTCATGTCTTGTATCTTATCTGTTCATCGTTGCCTTAAGCCATAGTTAGTTTGTACATCTTCATTTTCACACTGCTTATATTCACTGAGTATACCAAACATTAGGAACACCTTCCAATATTGAGTTGCATCCCCTTCTGCCCTCAGAACAGCCTCAATTTGTCGGGGCATGGACTCTACAAGGTGTCGAAAGCGTTCCACAGGGATGCTGGCCCATGTTGACGCCAATGCTTCCCACAGTTGTGTCAATTTGGTTGGATGTCCTTTGGGTAGTGGACCCTTCTTGATACACACAGGAAACTATTGAGCGTGAAAAACCAAACAGCGTTGCAGTTCTTGACACAAACCGGTGTGCCTGGCATCTACATCCATACACTGTTCAAAAACACTTAAATATGTTGTCTTTCCCATTCACCCTCTGAATGGCACACATACACAATCCATGTCTCATTTGTCTCAAGGCTTAAAATCCTTCTTTAACCTGTCTCTGTCACGTCCTGACCATAGAAAGCTCTTATTTTCTATGATAGAGTAGGTCAGGGCGTGACTGGGGTTTTTTCTAGTTATTATTTTCTATGTGGGGTTCTAGTTTAGTTTTTCTATGTTTGGGTGATTTGTATGATTCCCAATTAGAGGCAGCTGGTAATCGTTGTCTCTAATTGGAGATCATACTTAAGTAGCTTGTTTTTCACTTGTGGGTTATGGGATATTGTTTATGTGTAGTCTCACTGTTGTCACGGTTCGTTTATTCTTTATTTGTTTTGTATTTTTCTAAAGTTTCACTTTCTAATAAATTATGTGGAACGCTACTCACGCTGCGCCTTGGTCCGACCATTATTATTATAACGAACGTGACAGTCTCATCTACACTGATCGAAGTGGATTTAACAAGTGACATCAATAACGGATCATAGCCTTCACCTCGATTCACCTGGTCATGTCATGGAAAGAGCATGTGTTCTTAATGTTTTATATATCCAGTGTAGGACTATCTCATTAGTATCTTATTCATAATTTGTGACCTGTTTCAGGAAGCTAGGCATTTGAACATATTTACATTTTTTTTATCAAAAATAGTTTTTTTGCCAGACATGCCTTCTGGAGTATGTGAACTTTCATGTGCCGTAATAACAAACTTGTATTACATCTGTAAATCCGAATACAATTGTTAAATTACAAGCCTAGTTGGTTTAGCCACGAAAATGGAGGGAACTTTCCCGCTAGCCATGATTGGCTGAGATAATCGATGGGCTGGACATGAGTTTGGATTGGTCTGCCATGTAGCATGCTTCTGTCTATAATGTGAGCTGCTCAGTATGTATAGATTGTCCTTTCTACAGCGGCATTTTTAAAAGATATAACGTTTGCCATCAAGAACTACAAACGTTTTGCTACTTTTCTCAACAACATTGACGTCCTGAATTTAGCAGGTGCTACTTTCTGCTTTAGCTACCTGCAGATTCATACTACAGCTATGACAATGTTTGTATTGGTAGTAGTGTGAGTTGCGATTATGCCAGTTCATTGTTTCGCTCGCTACTGTAGCTACATGTCTGAACAAAAGACTTCACTTTGCCAGATGATTACATGACCCATCAAGTTAGTCATGTGTGTCTGGGGGTGTTTATGGCCATCTATTGTATTCATGAACGTGTGTACATGTCTAGACAATAGTGACCCATCCACTTAGCTAGATGTGACCCATCAATTTAGACAAGTATGTCTGGGTAAGAATAATCTAATAATTATTAAACATTTATGAAATATTTGTATCTGTTTTTGATATTGTTACTATGCAAGTGACCATTTCACTGTACTGTTTACACCTTTATCAGAGACAGTAATGTGAAGAACAACATGACCTGCACCAAAGTCAGATTAGGATATAGGCCAAGGACTGGATGAAGTGTATTTTTACCTGGAGTTTTTTCCTTATTGTAGGCTACTACTTTTACCACTTTTAGTCTTGAAATCTTTGGTTGTTTACTACACTACTCATTCTGTTTAGCACATGGCCTCACATGTGAATCCTTATGGATGGGGCTAAGGCTTAAGAGGGTGTGAACGATGCTGAATGGGGGTAGACAAAGAAGAGCTCTCCAGTAGGTTTACCAAAATATTCAATAGCAATTTTCTCAAAATTGGGGATACAAGTTTATCAACTTTCAAAGCAGAATTACTTTCCCATTGTTCCTCAACTGCAGTGTATGATATACCGTTTTCTACTTTTATCCCATCTTAAAAAAACACAATTTCAAATTTTGCTACATAGGACCATATCCAGGTGGTGGGTCACACTTTACAATTATGCATTTAATTGTATTGCTTACTTTGTGTATTATAATTAGCTTGTGCGCTTTTCTCCACAAGGAAGGGGATGCGATGCTGTTGGGTCTGTAACCATGTTTGCCATGGTTTGCCATTCAACAGAAGTTCAGTAATAGGCCAAATGTAATTCCATTTCATATTGCGAAGGTTGTTTAGTTTGCTCAATGCACTGTCTGTGCGCCGGTACATTGTCTATAAAAGTTTTCTCTCTCTCTCTCTGTGTGGTGACTTTATGAAGAGTAAAGTTAAGGCCTCAACATCTTGCTGAATTTATCTTTACTAACATCTATCAGAATTTCTGTTGCTGTCCATTTCGAAAGTGCTGAACGAATAGGCCTACTTCATCGCTGCTCATTTTCTTGCACTTGCTTATACTTAGAGTTAAGTGTTAAATACATGAAAACAAACATTATGAATTTACTGAACATCAATGTAATAATGTTTGTGTATGGTTCAAAAGTCAAAACTCATGTTGGCATGTGTTATTATTGAAGGAGAATGTGGTTGTTATCGAGTTACAACAATCCACAAGGAGCCAAAGAAACAAAATGTATTTAAACAAGTCAGACATCAGCTATGGTTTTTAAAATGGCAGTAAATGAGAGTGAGTAAAATGTTTTGCTGCCAGACGTGGCTCAGCTGATAGCCAGGTGTAGCGGTGATAAGGATTCACTGCATGGTGTAGAAAGGAAAGCTCTGCGGTCGGGACAGCTGTATGTAGGCCCGAACAGTTTGTGGGCACCGTTTGACACCGTTATAGTACATTTAATGCATTGTTTATTGTTGTGTTGTGTAGTGGCTTCGCTGGCCTGCATCTATAAAAAATGGTTGAGTTTGACCCACCAAGAGGTACATGTTGAAATCGCCTCTGACTACAATGTACATACAGACACTCACACTGTAAACACTCCACCACAACCACACAACCATGTAGTGAAGAACCCCCAAGGGGTGGTCCTTACCTTGAAGAGCCGCAGTATGTTGGCCACCATGATGGACACAGAGCTGGACGAGGCTCCAATGACTCCCACTACCCTCTCAGGCTTGGTGATGATGGGTGCTCCCCCGCCAAGACACTTGACGTCCGTCCCGTCCTTCTCGATGAGGGCCTGAACGAAGGTAAGCGACTGCTCCAGGGCATGGGTGTCCCGGGAACACGTGTCTAGAATGCGTGCTCCCAGCGTGATGTTGGGCAGCAGGGAATGGTCGTTGTTGATACGGTCCAGGGCGAACAGCATGGCCTCCAGACGATGGATCCCCTTCTCCTTCTTCAGCTCCCCGCAGGCCTTGCCTTCGTTGCCCCTGGCGTGCACGGGGAACAGGCCTCCTAGGGAGATGTCTCCATCGATGCGGATGGAGTTGAGGTGTGTGCCGCCCGGGCCTTTGGGTTTGGCAGTCTGGGCGGTCATGAGAGAGCAGTAGAGTAGAAGTAAGAGCCTGATCAGGCTGCCTCTGTGACAGATCCTGTCTGTCCGATGCAAAGCACACCCCTGGAGCTGAGACACCATGACCACAGCCCAGACACGAATACAGACACACTCTAGAACCCAGCGGAATCAGGAACACAGAGAACACTACTTTATGTCATGGGGGTTGATCTTAATAATACCTTTCGAAGCGGTGGGCACAGAACAGGTGATGTCTCTCGTTGCTTTGCTCTAAGTTTGGTTCTTCAAAGGATATATCCTCTTCTTTTCTTATCTTTTTCTTTCCTTCTATTCTCCTCACTCCATGGTCTGACTAGTGTGGTGGGCAGGTACTCCTCTGCCCGCTGTTACTCACCACCCTGCCTATGGCGATCCCTCACAGGGGGCATTAAGAAGAGCAAAGGTAAATGATAAGCTCTTTTTGCCCCCTCTCTCTCTCTCCCTCCTTCTCTCACTCTCTCCCTCCACGTCGATCAGGAGTTTTTAATCTCTCCCCTTCCCTTGGGGGGGGGGGGGGGGGTTGATTCCTGTCAGAGCCTTCAGGCCACTCGGCTCAATTCTCCGGATTGCTGAGTGAATTCCTGCAAGATAAAGCAGAGGAGGAGCAATGAGAAACACCACACAGAATGAGAGGGGCTAGAGATGAGAAGGGATTTGTGTTGGTTTGAGCTTTTCACTGCTTTCTTTTTCTGTCAAAACTCCTTTTGCTGCAATCCTGTGTGGAATGATGAGACAAATTTTTTCTCTCACATGCTGTCTTTCACTCTCACATGCTCTCTCTCTCTCTCTCTCTCTCCCTCCTCCCTCCCTACCCACCCACCTCTCTATCTTGAATTTAAAAAGGGTTGCCATGGACTCCCAAGGTCGAAAGGCATGAAAGTTAGCTCCCACACGCCTCTTTTCAACATACTCAATAGGAAAACTACTCTACTGTACTAATGTGCCTACCATTGTTATGTTGCAAAAATGTTGTATGACGTGTACTCTCATGTCTTGATTACATGTACTATATCTCTTTCGGTTCTTACTGTAAGTACATAAATCAGATATTTCCTCCATACAATGATGTTGCTTCTGTTGTTTAGTTCTTAACCTTTTCCCGACCGTTCCCGATCCAAAGATGACATTAAGGCAACATCAGACCAACATGTTAAGATGACACTAAGGCAACATCAGACCAATATGTTAAGATCACACTAAGGCAACATCAGACCAACATGTTAAGATGACACTAAGGCAACATCAGACCAACATGTTAAGATGACACTAAGGCAACATCAGACCAACATGTTAAGATGACACTAAGGCAACATCAGACCAACATGTTAAGATGACACTAAGGCAACATCAGACCAACATGTTAAGATGACACTAAGGCAACATCAGACCAACATGTTAAGATGACACTAAGGCAACATCAGACCAATATGTTAAGATGACACTAAGGCAACATCAGACCAACATGTTAAGATGACACTAAGGCAACATCAGACCAATATGTTAAGATGACACTAAGGCAACATCAGACCAATATGTTAAGATGACACTAAGGCAACATCAGACCAACATGTTAAGATGACACTAAGGCAACATCAGACCAATATGTTAAGA
This sequence comes from Salmo trutta, assembly GCF_901001165.1. Classification (NCBI taxonomy): domain Eukaryota; kingdom Metazoa; phylum Chordata; class Actinopteri; order Salmoniformes; family Salmonidae; genus Salmo; species Salmo trutta. The sequence goes on along the minus strand of NC_042970.1, from coordinate 11,820,325 downwards.
TGACACTAAGGCAACATCAGACCAACATGTTAAGATGACACTAAGGCAACATCAGACCAATATGTTAAGATGACACTAAGGCAACATCAGACCAACATGTTAAGATGACACTAAGGCAACATCAGACCAATATGTTAAGATGACACTAAGGCAACATCAGACCAACATGTTAAGATGACACTAAGGCAACATCAGACCAATATGTTAAGATGACACTAAGGCAACATCAGACCAATATGTTAAGATGACACTAAGGCAACATCAGACCAACATGTTAAGATGACACTAAGGCAACATCAGACCAATATGTTAAGATGACACTAAGGCAACATCAGACCAACATGTTAAGATGACACTAAGGCAACATCAGACCAACATGTTAAGATGACACTAAGGCAACATCAGACCAATATGTTAAGATGACACTAAGGCAACATCAGACCAACATGTTAAGATGACACTAAGGCAACATCAGACCAATATGTTAAGATGACACTAAGGCAACATCAGACCAATATGTTAAGTGTCTTTTATAGAAATTCCACATTCCTATTGACACCTCTTATCCCTTCTGTCGAATGACAGATCAGAGAGGAGGAAGATATTGGATGAATCATCACACTTTCTCCTATTGGAGTCTTCCTTTCCTATTCTTCCATCAGCACGTTTCCCACTCCTTTCTTTCCCACAAAGCTAGCATATCGGAGTCTGCACCTTGTACGGCATCAAACCATAGGGTTGGTTTCTCTGAAGAGACTGTGAAATGTTAATTGCAATATTACTACAGGAGCAGAGCTGCTTTGATACAGGAGTAGGTAAGACAAGAAATGTCCCCAGAAGAACTAGCTCTTCAAAGTTTAAACCCATATAGCATGACTTGGTTCTTTAACTGTACACGCCCACATTCACTTGTGGGAAGATAGCCGAATATCTTGTCCCAAGATAGCCCAAATTGGATTCAATTCCATCTCTATGCCACTTATCATTTTCATATCATTTTAATGATTTGGTTTAACTTGACGTGAGTACGTTCACACAAATCCTAGTCAAGCACAATGTAGAAGCAGTGTGTCATTGGAAAATCTGCCACGCAAAATCAAACATTGAGAGTTTTTTGATAGTCCAAGGCAATATCTATCTGTGATGGGCCCCCATTAAAAAAGTAGAATACTGAGTGAATTGGACACAATATACTGTTGCATAAAGAAACTATTTAACCAAAGGTGTAGCCCACCGATCTGCTGCACCATCCCCAAATCAAAGTCACTAATCCCATGCCTTCTTCAGCGCAGCAAATATAATAGGCTAGTGGCCATTCCTGAAAAAGGGCTTTAGTTCTTGAGATCCCCCTACCCGAGGTAGAACAAAACACAACCATGTTTTTTCACGTCTCTTATGTCTTCCATTTATGAAATGGATGGTTGTGAAAAAATATTATACTGCAAAAGTGTGTCATGACTGTCTTGTGAGGATTAGAATGGGTCAGATCAGACTGGGGGGATGGTAACCAGGCCTCTCTGTCTCCCACAGAGAGGGAGCTGCTGGATGATCGACCGTTTACACCCTGTCGTAAATTACAAGAGAGGGAGACTTTCTCTCTTTACCCGCCAGTATTGGCTAAAGGAATGTCCCTTTGTCTCCAGAGAGTTTTGCCTGCCCTAAACTCTAACGTCCAAAAAGTGGATAATGGAACAATAATTCTAACATAAAGAATGTGGAAAACAAATTTAACTTCTCTAGGGTAGGGGGCAGTATTTTCACGGCCGGATGAAAAACGTACCCAAATTAAACGGCCTACTACTCGGGCCCAGGAACTAGAATATGCATATTATTAGTAGATGTTGATAGAAAACACTCTGAAGTTTCTAAAACTGTTTGAATGGTGTCTGTGAGTATAACAGAACTCATATGGCAGGCAAAAACCTGAGAAAAAATCTAACCAGGAAGTGGGAAGTCTGGTGCTTGTAGTCCTTTCAAGTCATTGCCTATCGAACACAGTGACTTAGGGTTCATTTTGCACTTCCTAAGGCTTCCACTAGATGTCAACAGTCTTTAGATAGTTGTTTGAGGCGTCTATGATGAACAGAGAGCGAACAGAGGAAGTTGGAAGTTGTTGACTCAGGAAAGCAAATGACTTCATTGGCGCACATTCACGTGAGAGTTAGCTGAGCTAGCGTCCCACCTGCCCAAGAGAGGATAATATCGCTTTTCATTTTGTGATGTCATTAATAACTGTATGCATGAAATACTGTAACTGGGAAAGTATATACACTTTAAGGAAACTGTCAAGTTTCCATCCAATATGTTGTGTATATAATATGAACATTTATGAAGGTATTTGTGTTAAGATTGGAATGTGATTTTCGATTTCTAATGAGATAATAATTTGACATCCTTTGTACATTAAGTAGCCAAGCCCCAAGTGAGGTCAGAGAGCTTGTTAGCTTGCTCTAGACTACATGACAAGTCATTGAAGCCACGGACAACTAAGAAGAAGAACATTGTGACCTCTTGTGCACAATCAGAGCCTTACACTCAAGTCCGAGAGAAGGCCAACCGAAACTCTTTGTCGGAACCAAGAAGGCATTTCACACGTAAATACATTCATGATTTCTTACTCCAAACGGGCAGCAATTCGTGTGCAAAGTTTGTGATTAATGGGTGAATAGTTATAGAATGTATCCACAATAAGTGTCCATCTCTTTCTTTTCCCACTCTCCATCTCTGTGTTATAAGCCGTCATATTTTGTCAGTCCACTAGGGACCCTTGTCTGATGTAAAGGGCGTATGTTTATTCTGTGTTATTATTTAGTTAGCTAGTAAATAAATGATAAAAACAATTAATGTAGTACTGAATCATGAGCAAAGCTGGAATTTTTGCAGATCCAAGAAGGTTACGATTGTTCAGAATGATGATATGATAAGAGGTTATGATTCATATGTTGACTGTTTTATGGATGTTATAGGTAAAGACCTTATAGAGTTTAATTTGGGAGATGGTAACTCTTTAAACAACTTCTTCCGTGGTGCCCCAAATCCTAATTTTGAGCCATTATTTTGAGCCGGCTCCCCTCGGCAGCCTTCTGTGCTGTAAACCCAGAGATACAATAGGCAAAAATATCAGATTAACTCTCATTCAGGGCTGTATGGTCCAGTTTGACAAAAATACATACAGTTACACATGTTCTTTTGGTGTTGTGATTATTGTAATCTAATGGGCTCTGAGAAAAACAATTGGGCTCAGACATAAATTACAGTTGTGTATTTCAGTGAAAGTTTCCTCTGTGGATTATATTTGTTCAGCCCCTACTCTTGCAGTTACATTCGGGGCCACTCCTAGATGTGACCACTAATCCTATATGGCATCCAAAATTGCATATGGCTGCCACAATACCATTAAATTGTGATACAATCACCTGTATATACACATGTTTTAAATGAGAGACATCTTTCAGATTTGTGTACTGTCCTTATGACCTGCACTCAAGACTATTTCTGTGCAATTCAACTTTGTTGGAAATCCAATATGCCTGCTATAGTTACACTCAAACACTTTTGTCTCGAATATAGAAAAGGCAGCAGACTGCTTGGCATGGCAACACCAAGTATTCCACGCCTCTTTGAGGATCAATGATTCAACTTGGAGGCTCCAATAAAAGGAAAGAGAATCTTGACACCCTCATACTAACCCTAAATATACATCTTGCCCCATTGTGGTATAATTGCTAGTCCAATGACCTTCCTCTGGCTCACTGCATTCGTGATGCACAATGGAATGTTCAGTGCACCATTCTACAGTTATGGTTGAGCGGGCACATTGCTTTTTCCGGAAAACCATGACCACCATCCTGGCTGTCTGCCCTGGAGTTGCCATACATGTTGACTTGGTGGCAGGTATCCTAGTGGTTAGAGTGTTGGACTTGTAACTGAAAGGTTGCAAGATCGAATCCCCGAGCTGAGAAGGTAAAAATCTGCTGTTCTGCCCCTGGACAAGGCAGTTAACCCACTGTTCCTAGGCCGTCATTGAAAATAAGAATTTGTTCTTAACTGACTTGCCTAGTTAAATGAAGGTAAAATAAATGAAAATATTATGTATGGGTAGAATGCAACCAAACATGATGTCAAGCGCATAAGGCAGGTGTTCACCACAATGAACCAACACAACCTGACGATCATTGACAAGAAATCCTTAGTGGGCCTTCACTACATGTATTGAAGTAACCTTTAAAACCATTTCTCTTAACTCCTGGGCGTTTTCCAAATGACCCCACGATGTACGCTGGAACCAAATATTTTTGTATTTTGCATTTTGCTGTCTAGAAAAATATTTTTATCAGACTTTGAATCGACCATGCACACTGCCCTCAACCTTAGTTTCAATGAGGAAAACAGGCAAAAGGTTAGAGCTGTACATATACACTATTAGAGAAGGTGACTGTTGTGTTAAAGGTTGCTTTTCTGTAACTTGGTTACGGTACTGTGTGCTTGGGTTGTGAAAGGCTTCTTATTATATTTTGCAGAATTGCCATTGTTATGCTGTAAGTCTGAATGAGATTTAAACATGAGCACACATGGAAAAGCTATGTGGCTTTAGCTATTCAAACACAGAGGCATGGTAGTGTCTTAGATATACCAAGAGCCTTATGAAACCCTTTTAAAGACAGAATAATGCAAGGCAAAAAACAAGGGCCACTTATATAAAGGCGAAGGTGTTTGAGTGTAATCATGTCGGTCATATTGGATTCAGAAAACAATTACACCAAAACAGTCATTATGAGCATGAATGTTGTACACAATTCTGAAAAAATGCCTCTCATCTCCAGAATTCATATTTACACGTCCTTTAACCTCCATTAAATGGTACTATGGAAGCCATATTGGATTTTGGTAGACATCTATCTATAATATCTATACATATAACCACTTCTGCAGTAAACAATTTTTACACAACAATCCTTTTCTTAAATGGAAGACATTAGGGATGTGTTTTGTTCTACCTCAGGTAGGTGTATCTCACATTTTTGCACCTTGCCACTACCCTACAAATGGAACTCTACAATAAACTGGCAACTTTTTAGTGCTTATTAGTGCACAGATATAGTTTGTACCAGCCTACGAGTTAGGCCTACATTGCAACAAGGATTGCACACACAACTTCTTATTGAAACATTGTTGCAATTTGTTGTAACCCAACCTATTTTGGTGCAGAGAGGAAGAGGCGAAGCAAGAGGGTTTACTTTGCCCCCAAAATCTGCACGAAAATAAGAGCATCAAGTGAGGAATTTTCGTATGTAGCTCAATGAGAGTCGCAAATTTGGTCAACAAAAACTGTAACTGCTAATTTGCTACGTGAGGCTTATTTGATCAAATAGAAGTTTCACAATGGCTAGGTTGTTTGCGAATTAACTGATATAAGTGGACGCTGTTATGTATGGCGTGACATGCTGTACATTGAACTGTACGTTGCTATGGTTTACGACAGTGTGCTGCTTTACGTATGAATGGGTTGTGGTACGTTATTAAACGTCAGAGTGATGTAAAATATGAAACCGTACAGACTTGCGTTCTTCTACAGCTAAGCTAGATACAGGCGCACATGGCATTTTGGCAACAAAAAAAATGTCTTTCTATCAGAGTTGTGCCTCATTGGCTCGAATGGTCCCACCTGATTGTGCCTCCTTCCGCCTAGGGCTGCTACCATGACCGTATTATCGCTACACCAGCGGTCAAGAGTCATGATCGCAGTCAAATTCCACGTGACCGTTTAGTCACGTTAATTAGGCTTCTCGAAGCTCTGATGGTCATTTGTAGCCTACCAAACTTGCTAACTGCCTGGCACTTTGCACTCTAATGTCCCTCTAATCACTCTGACATAAATGCAAATCTGATCGAAAATCTAATCAAACACTTCATGAGAGCCCATCAGCTCATGTTGCGCAACATTTCTATAGGCTATTAAATTGTATGAGAAAACAGAGCGTGGCCTCTATTAAAAAGAGGAGGATCCCATCAGCTTTCTAGAACCTAGGCCTACAATATTTATTTATCAACTTTCCTAATATTAAGCACATTGCTTCTCTTTTTAACAGGAGTTTAGCCTACCTGGCTGGCATGAAAATTAACCACGGGAAAAGAGTCCTCCATTCTCTATTTAAGTGAATACATTACATGTATTTTTTCCCCTGCACCCGTTTCGAGACAAGTGCATGATAATCGTCCATGCTAAATCAAAACAAATTTCGGACATATATTATTTAGCATATGTAAAGACAAGATTAAGTGAAGAATAGTCTGATGGGTGACAATATTAGCCTATCACTTTTGAATTATATATTAGCACTTGTGAATGATGTCCAGCCTGTGTACACACTTCATCAGTCTCTCATTCTCAATTCGACAAGCACTTGATAATGCCTCAAATTTCCCGGCGGGATCCCCTTTCTGTCGCGGTAATGCCCCCCAAAAAATCCATGCCTTTTGCAGCCAGTGGCCATTGTGCCCTTGGACTGAATATAATAATTATAATTCCATTCTCTCGGCTGTGTTTTCCGAAGCACCTCTCACTCAAGTTTAAAAAAGCAATGCATGCCTTTTTTAGCAACTTTTTCAAATGATAGTCTCACATCTCATGTAGCCTAGGCCCTGCTTAGCTTCAGAGGCAAGTCATCAGTGGGATGCAGGGTGGTATGCTGATGTAGTCAGGGAATGCATTAATCATTATTGATGTTGTCTAAATGTTTGTCTATTTGCTTTTGTTATGCACATTCTTTGCATGAACCTGTTTCTTGGGCAATGGTGTGTGTTCACGGATGCTAAGGGGAAGTCAGGCTTCCCCAAAAATGTGAATAAAAGAAAAACAATTATACAACAATTTCTCTTTCGACTCTGTGTTTTAAACATTTTCCTTCAATTTGCAAGTGGCTGAATTTATCTGATCTGATCTAACCATAAATTCATATATTGTGCCACCGACCTTACACAATTGAAATTCAATATGTTGCCTAAAATTTTTGTAGGCTCGAGTTAACTAGTTAGCTAATTTAGCTGGTTCATTGTTGCCTCTGCGAGGAAGTTAGGCTACGAATAATTTTTGCCAGGTAGCCCAGTCTAGGACAACAAAAACTAAAAGTGTGTACTACTGTATGACAGAGGCATAGACCTTTTGCCAACATGAAAGTGTAATCGGCCTGTGTGTAGCTGATGTAGAGAGTCAGGCGCAGGACAGCAGAATGAGTAATCAACGTATTTACTCAAGTATTCACAAATACAACACAATATACCGAGCCCACAATAACGGACCGTATACAAGACAAACAATTACTCACAAACAAACATGGGGTAACAGAGGGTTAAATAATGAACAAGTAATTGGGGATTGAAACCAGGTGTCTAAGACAAGACAAAACAAATGGAAAATGAAAAGTGGATTGGCGATGGCTAGAAGGCCGGTGACGTCGACCGCCGAACGCCGCCCAAACAAGGAGAGGGACCGACTTCGGCGGAAGTCATGACAGTACCCCCCCTTGACGTGCGGCTCCAGCAGCGCACTGACACCGACCTCGGGGACGACCCGGAGGACGAGGCGCAGGGCGATCCGGGTGGAAACGGTGGAACTCCCGCAGCAACAAAGGGTCCAAGACGTCCTCCACCGGCACCCAGCATCTCTCCACCGGACCGTACCCCTCCCACTCCACGAGGTACTGAAAGCCCCTCGCCCGACACCTCGAGTCCAGGATGGCTCGAACAGCATATGCCGGGGCCCCCTCGATGTCCAGAGGGGGCGGAGGAACCTCCCGCACCTCAGACTCCTGGAGTGGACCAGCCACCACCGGCCTAAGGAGAGACACATGGAACGAGGGATTAATACGGTAATCTGGGGGAAGCTGTAACCTGTAGCATACCTCGTTCAGTCTCCTCAGGACTTTGAATGGCCCCACAAACCGTGGACCCAGCTTCCGGCAGGTCAGGCGGAGGGGCAGGTTTCGGGTCGAGAGCCAGACCCGGTCCCCCGGTGCGAACACCGGGGCCTCACTGCGGTGGCGGTCGGTGCTCGCCTTTTGCCGTCTCACGGCCCATTGCAGGTGCACATGGGCGGCGTCCCAGGTCTCCTCCGAGCACATAAACCATTCGTCCACCGCAGGAGCTTCGATCTGGCTCTGATGCCAAGGTGCCAGAACCGGCTGATACCCCAGTACGCACTGGAAGAGAGAGAGGTTAGTGGAGGAGTGGAGGAGTGGAGGAGTGGCGGAGTGAGTTTTGGGCCATCTCTGCCCAGGGGATGAACGCCGCCCACTCCCCCGGCCGGTCCTGGCAATATGACCGCAGAAACCTACCCACATCCTGGTTTACTCTCTCCACCTGCCCGTTACTCTCGGGGTGAAAACCTGAGGTGAGGCTGACCGAGACCCCCAGATGTTCCATGAACGCTCTCCAGACCCTGGACGTGAAGTGGGGACCTCGATCAGAGACTATGTCCTCAGGCACCCCGTAGTGCCGGAAGGCGTGAGTGAACAGGGCCTCCGCAGTCTGTAGGGCCGTAGGGAGACCGGGCAAAGGGAGGAGATGGCAGGACTTAGAAAACCGATCCAAAACGACCAGGATCGTGGTGTTGCCCTGTGAGGGAGGAAGATCCGTCCAGAAGTCCACCGACAGGTGCGACCACGGCCGTTGTGGAACGGGTAGGGTTTGTAACTTCCCTCTGGGCAGGTGCCTTGCACTGGGCGCACACCGAGCAGGAGGAAACACAAACCCTCACGTCCTTGGCCAAGGTGGCCCACCAGTACTTCCCACTAAGGCAACGCACCGTCCGACCAATGCCAGGATGACCAGAGGAGGGTGACGTGTGGGCCCAATAGATCAGGCGGTAGGTAGCGGACAGCAGACGGAACGTACAGGTGCCCAACTGGACACTGGGGGGGAGTGGGCTCTGTGCGTAATGCCCGCTCGATGTCTGCGCCCAACTCCCACACCACCGGTGCCACCAGGCAAGAAGCCGGAAGTATGGGAGTGTAATCCATGGACCGCTCCTCTGTGTCATACATCCGGGACAGTGCGTCTGCCTTAGCGTTCGGGGAACCTGGTCTGTAGGACAGAGTGAAAAAAACGGGTAAAGAACATGGCCCAACTTGCCTGGCGAGGGTTCAGTCTCCTCGCCGCCCGGATGTACTCCAGATTCCGGTGGTCAGTCCAGACGAGGAAAGGGTGTTTAGCCCCCTCAAGCCAATGTCTCCATGCTTTCAGAGCCTTGACAACAGCCAACAGCTCCCGGTCCCCCACATCATAGTTTCGCTCCGCTGGGCTGAGCTACATCAAAAAGAAAGCACAGGGGTGGAGCTTTGGTGGCATGCCGGAGCGCTGAGAGTGCACGGCTCCTATCCCAGCCTCGGAAACGTCCACCTCCACTATGAACGCCAAAGAGAGATCCGGATGAGCCAGCACGGGAGCCGAGGTAAACAGAGCCTTCAGTTGACCAAAAGCCCTGTCCACCTCAGCCGACCACTGCAGTCGCACCGGTCCCCCCTTCAGCAGTGAGGTAATGGGAGCCGCTACCTGACCAAAACCCCGGATAAACCTCCGGTAGTAGTTGGCAAACCCTAGAAACCGCTGCACTTCCTTTACCGTGGTGAGAGACGGCCAATTACGCACGGTTGAAATGCGGTCACTCTCCATCTCCACCCCTGAAGTGGAAATGCGATACCCTAGGAAGGAGACGGACTGTTGGAAGAACAGACATTTCTCAGCCTTGATGTACAGGTCATGCTCCAACAGTCGACCAAGCGGAGTATATCAGAATGTCGTCGATATACACCACTACACCCTGCCCGTGCAGGTCCCAGAAAATCTCATCAACAAAGGCCTGGAAGACTGATGGAGCATTCATCAACCCGTACGGCATGACAAGGTACTCATAGTGCCCTGAGGTGGTACTAAATGCCATCTTCCACTCGTCCCCCTCCCGGATACGCACCAGGTTGTAAGCGCTCCTGAGATCCAATTTTGTGAAGAAGCGCTCCCCATGCGTTGACTCAATCGCACTGGCGATGAGCTGTACCTCACTGTGATCTGATTTATACCCCGATAGTCAATGCACGGGCGCAGACCTCCATCCAAGTGGAGGGCCAAATGTATCCCTGCCCCAGGGATTCGGATACATATTTCCATAGCCGCCGTCTCCTCCTGTGACAGAGGATACACGTGACTCCTAAGAAATGCTGCATCTACCAGGAGATTTATCGCACCATCCCCCCGTCGATGGGGTGGTAATTTAGTCACCTTCTTCTTACAGAAGGCGAGAGCCAAATCGGCATAATCTGAGGGGATGCGCACGGTGGAGACCTGGTCTGGACTTTCCACCGTAGTCGCACCAATGGAAACTCCTACACACCTCCCCGAGCACTCTCGTGACCACCCCTTGAGAGCCCTCTGTTGCCACGAAATAGTGGGGTCATGACAGGCCCACCAGTGTAGGTCCAGCACCACGGGAAACGCAGGAGAATCAATAAGGAAGAGACTGATTCTCTCCTTGTGACCCTCCTGCGTAACCATGTCTAGTGGAGCGGTGGCCTCCCTAATCAGCCCTGACCCTAATGGTCGACTATCTAGGGCATGCACAAGGAAGGGCATATCCACAGGAACAAGGGGGATCCCTAAACTATGGGCAAATGAACGGTCAATAAAATTCCCAGCTGCGCCTGAACCTACGAGCGCCTTATGCTGGGAATGCGGGGAAAACTCAGGAAATGTAATAAACACATACATGTGAGCAACAGCGGGGTCTGGGTGAGCCTGGTGCTGACTCACCTGGGGTGACACGATAGTGCCCTGCCTGTTGTCAGCAGGTTGTCCAGCCGGATGGACAGGTCCACCAGCTGGTCCAACGTGAGGGTGGTGTCTCGGCAGGCCAAATCCCGACGGACGTCCTAGTGCAGACTGCACCAGTAGTGATCGATCAGGGCCCTGTCGTTCCATCCGGCGCTGGTGGCCAGGGTCCAGAAGTCCAATGCGAAATCCTGCATGCTCCTCGTCCCCTGCCTCAGGTGGAACAGACGTTCACCCGCCGCTCGACCCGCAGATGGGTGGTCGAAAACTGCCTGGACTTTCTCTGTCCCTTGTTTTCGAGCTGCAGCCTTTTTCGTTCCCCTCGAACCACTCAAAGATAGTGTACATTATTATGCTTATGTCCGGGAGGGCACTCGCCTGGGCCACGTCGGTGTGGGAGCAACAATCCACCGTCTGCCTCAGTCTGGAGGTATTCATGGCGGAGGCGAGAAAAGTTTGGGAGAGAGGCTGCCCGGAAGTTTCTTCAGCTTCGACATACACCCTCAGTGTGGCAGATGATGTGGTGGAGTTGATGATGTGGTGGAGCAGCAGAGGGTACCTGAAACCCAGAAGCGCTGTTCGACTTTGTTAAGGGAATTTTTAATCCCAATAATGCATTTAATCTTTAACCAATTCAACAAGGTTTGTAAGACCCTTGATTCACTAATAATTGGGCAAAGTCTCAGATTTTATAAAAAAGGTTCAAAGGTCTTTATTCATGAGAGCTCTAAAGTAAAAAAATTAGGACTCAGTCCTTTTATAATACACACAGACATTCCTATCTTTAGACCACTCCCTTCTCAAACAACCAGTACTTTTCTACTAACTACAAAGAACCATAAAAGTTGTCACATTCTTCAAGGCTTTCACCTCCCCTCCCCCATTGGGACCCTCTTGGTTTGAAGCCCTCTAATGATTTTCTATTATCTACTCTACAACTTCACTCTGTTTACATCCCTACTAAAGAATATATCATAGTATGTCACTACTAACAGATCTACCCCCATCCTGGTTTTATCTTCTCATAATTATCAAACTTTTCCCCCTATCCTACAATTTCAGAGTGGAACACTTAAGTCATTATCCTAACACATACAAATTATTCTAACAGACACGTTCCTGTGCGGATTATCGGAGAAGTTAAAGGATGAGCTGGCAGCCTGAGAACTACCGACGGATCTCGACTCACTCATCACTTTAACCATCCGGATCGATGTTCGGCTACGGGAACTTGGGAGGGAGAAGAGGTCCAATTGCGGTCCCAATAGCTCACTCAGGGATCCCAACTTGCAGCTGATGAAGTCCGGAAGTCCCCGACGTCTCCGTCTCCGAGAGGATCCGAACTTACCCGAGTCCCTCCAAGAGCCTCCGGAGACTGTCGATTCACCTCTTCCCGAGCCGATGAGGCTCGGCAAAGCTGTCTCCCGCAGAACGCGTACGCAGACTTGAGATGCAGAGTTGTCTGTATTGCGGTACTGCCGGTCATTTTGTGTCTCAATGTCCCTTCAAGAAACCTAGCTCATTCGTTAGAGTGAGTACACTGGTGGGTCTTAACCTCTTCCTGACAGAGTGTAATACCTACATGTTTCAAGCAGACCACCATAGTCCCTGTGCCTAAGAAAGCAAAGGTAACCTACCTAAATGATTACCGCCCCGTAACACTCACGTCGGTAGCCATGAAGTGCATTGAAAGACTGGTCATGGCTCACATCAACACCATCATCCCGGAAACCCTAGACCCACTCCAATTCGCATACCGCCCCAACAGATCCACAGATGACGCAATATCAGTCGCACTCCACACTGCCCTTTCCCACCTGGACAAAAGGAACATCTATGTGAGAATGTTGTTCACTGACTACAGCTCAACGTTCAACACCCTAGTGCCCACAAAACCAATCACTAAGCTAAGGACCCTGGGACTTAACACCTCCCTCTGCAATTGGATCTTGTTCTTCCTGACGGGCCGCCCCCAGGTGGTAAGGGTAGGCAACAACACCTCTGCCACGCTGATCTTTAACACTGGGGCCTCTCAGGGGTGCGTGCTTAGTCCCCTCCTGTACTCCCTACCGGCTGTAGTGGAGCGGGTCAAAAGTTTCATATTCCTTGGTGTCCACATCACCAACAAACAATCATGGTCCAAACACACAAAGACAGTCTTGAAGAGGGCACGACAACACCTTTTCCTCCTTAGGGCCCCAGATCCTGTCATGGGCCCCAGATCCTCAAAAGGTTATACAGCTGCACCATCGAGAGCATCTTGATGGGTTGCACCACTGCCTGGTATGGAAACTGCTCGGCATCTGACCGCGAGGTGCTACAGAAGGTAATGCGTATGGCCCAGTACATCACTGGGTCCAAGCTTCCTGCCATCCAGGACCTACATACTAGGCGGTGTCAGAGGAAGGCCCAAAAAACAGTCAAAGACTCTAGTCACCCAAGTCATGGACTGCTCTCTCTGCTACAGCACGGCAAGCGGTACCGGAGTGCGAAGTCGAGGACCAAAGGGCTCCTTAACAGCTTCTGCCCTGTTAAGGGATTTATATGTTTGAATGTAATGATTAAATAATTCTTCCCTGAAACTTAACTATTAGGGATATGGTCTATATAGCATGTAGAATGAGTAACTAAAGGGTTAAGCATAAATCTAACGAGGTTGGACTGGGAAAGAGAAGAATGTGTGTCTGTGTGTTTAAGTAAAACACCAAGAACTGTTAAAATGTGGTTGACCTGACCTAGCTTGAACTCTGAGGGTTTAAGATTTGAGAGGGAGTTCCCCTCAAGGTTTCCCCAATCTCAGAGGAATGAAACTGTCGGGCTGGGTAATAATTTACAGTGTTGAGAGTTCTGGGGAAGAAGATAACGAACTCTCCTTAATGTTTGTGTGTATGTGTGTGCGTAAATAAGGAGTGGTATATAATCGATGTCTCTGTACAATGGACTTAAGAACGTCCTCGTGAATAAACATTCTGCCTCTTGTAAGCTGGGACTCTGTCTGTTTCATTCAACCAGAATCTCACCAATTCCGGGTTGCAGACTGAGTATTTTAATTGAAGTTAACATTGAGAACTTAATTCTCCTAACATACCCCAAGCCATAAGACTGCTGAACAATTAATCAAATGGCCACCCGCACTATTTACATTAACCCCCCCCGTTGTTTTACACTGCTGCTACTCACTGTTTGTTGTCTATGCATAGTCACTTTAACCCTACCTACACATACAAATGACCACTTCTAATCTCTACCCCCACACATTGACTTAGTACTGGTAACCCCTTGTATATAGCCTTTTTATTTTATTTTTTACTTTTGTTTATTTTGTAATTTTTTTTTTAACTCCAGTTTTTAACTGAATTGTTAGTTAAGGGCTTGTAAGTAAGCATTTCATGGTAAGGTTGCATTCGGCACATGTGACAAATAACATTTTATTTTATTTTCTTTGCTGCTGCACGGCAAGAGGTACTGGTGCATCAAGTCTGACACCAACAGGATCTTGAACAGCTTCTATCCCCAAGCAAAACGACTGATAAATGGCTAACAAAAGAGCTACACGGGCCGAGTTTACAATGAATCTTTATTGACCTTTTATTTCAGTATTTGCACATCTCTATGCAAACTCACAGGGCCCTACACACTCACACACACTGTCACTCCAACACACACACAAACACTGACTCCGTCATTTGCTCGCTCACACATAATATGCACATACATTTATACTGACTCTACACATCCGCACACCCACTCACATACAAGCTGCTGCTACTCTGTTTATCTTATATCCTGTTGCCTAGTCACCTTACCCCTATACATATCTACCTCCCATCACTCTAGTATCCCTGCACATTGTAAATATGGTATTGGAACTGACCCTGTATATAGTATGCTTACTTACTTACTTATTGTGTTCTTCATATTTCATGAGTTTTTTTTCTTCTTCTAGTATTACATTGTTATTGATTATTACATTGTTGGGCTTTGAGTTGCAAGAAAGGCATTTAACTGTACTTGTGCATGTAACATTACAACTTTTAATCTTGAAACAGTATCCAACAGGCCATTCTTGTCAGCCCAGCCAGGTATGAGGTGTTGAACGCTCAATCACTGTTGTTAGTTATGAGGCCATGTGCAAAAGCACGCGTGTGACTCTTGCCTAAAGGTTATTTTGTGCCCTTTTCAAATGGATCCATTCTCTATTACAAACATTGCCTCTGAACCTGAGGAAAGGTTATTCTTCTCACATGAATCCCACATCATTCCCACACCTGTCTGACATTTTGTGGCTACGATGCATTTATGTTGTTTTACTTTTAATATTTAGCAGAGCATATTTGGGTCTTTCTATAAACTAGGGTACCAATGAGCATTTATTGTAGTGGACAACTGTTTTATTGTAGTGGACAACATTTATTGTAGTGGACAACTTTGATGCTGTTGCAAAGTCATTAATAATAATTTCCCACCCAAATTTGTGACTACATTAAGATATAAAGAGATAACGTAGATACATTCAATATAATTCATGAGTTGAATCAAAACCTATGTTTAAACCCTTTCTAATGCTTGGAGTCTTTACAGATTTGGTAAAAATTGTGTGCCATAATACACTACCTTGCTTACCTTACATTTATGATACTATTGTTTGTTGTTATATCATATACTAAGCAGTTAACAATTGAATTACACATTGACCTTGATTCTGTGACATTCCTGAATATTGCTGTCTGACCTTTTTTGTATGGAGATCTCAGAAGTGTACTGTAACCATGTAACATTTTATATCTCCCTATGTTACGGTGTGAAAACAGTTTTCATGGGCACACATATCCAAAATAATGTATGTGATTGCAAAATCCAATGCTGCAAACAGAAAGAGTAACTTTAATATAATTAATAATAATAAAACATGATACTGTCATTAACAGTGTTCTTATAATTATGCATAATAGTTGTTTGATGCAAGTTTGATGTTTAGCTCTTTAGTTACGTGGGGACATTATCATGCAACATCAGCTGATTCAGGAAAGGATTTTCTGAATGACAGTCAAGTGATAAAGAGGTTGTGTGATACTACACACGATTTAAGAACAGCCAAAGTGCGGGAATTAATGTTGATCTGGAGGATTGACAGAACATTTTGGTATCTATGTTGTTAAGATAATTAGCCTACTTTGTGGACAACAATATATCAAGATTCCTGAGGTAAGATTTTGGTCAGTGTACATTTTGATCGTTTGTTTTCCTGAGTTTAAATGGAGAAATCGGGAACGTGAAAACATTCAGATTATTATTATTATTTTTTTTTTTTAAGATATAAAAATATAAAACCAAAAAACTACTTGATATTTCGATGTTCAAATGTGGGTGAGGTTAAATGCGGAATGCCTGGTCAATTATTATAATGGTGCTGGAGGGGATGGCTGCCATTTTATGGGCTCCTAACCAACTGAGCTATTTATTTTTTCTTCACATTGTTTGTAACTTATTTTGTACATGATGTTGCTGCTACTGTCTCTTATGACCGAAAAGAGCTTCTGGATATCAGAACAGCGATTACTCACCTTGAACTGGACAAAGATTTTTTCTTTAATGAGTCCGACGCAAAGGCTATACTGCTTCTCCAAAACCAGGCCCAAATCCCCATCATTCGCGTGAAAAAAAGATGGAAATACAGGGGGCGGAGATGACTTGTGAGAATTCTTTGGCGAGTGGGTAACCCACCTCTACCATCCTTTCTATTGGCCAAAGTGCAATCACTGGAGAATAAACTGGATGATCTCCGCTTGAGAGTATCCTACCAACGGGACATTAAAAACTGTAATATCTTATGTTTCACTGAGTCGCTGAACGACAACATGGATAATATACATTTGGCTGGGTTTTCCGTGCATCGACAGGACAGAACAGTTACATCTGGTAAGACGAGGGGTAGGGGTGTGTGCCTATTTGTGAATAACAACTGGTGCACAATGACAAATATTAAGGAAGTCTTGAGGTATTGCTCGCCTGATGTAGAGAACCTCATTATAAGCTGCGGTTATGGCTCACATCAACATGATCATCCCAGAAACCCTAGACCCACTCCAATTCGCATACTGCCCAAACAGATCCACAGATGAAGCAATCTAAATCACATTCCACACTGCCCTTTCCCACCTGGACAAAAGGAACACCTATATGTGAATGCTGTTCATTGACTACAGCTCAGCATTCAACACCATAGAGCCCACAAAGCTCATCACTAAGCTAAGGACCCCGGGACTAAACACCTCCCTCTAAAACTGTATCCTGGGCTTCCCAATGGGCCTCCCCCAGGTGGTATAAGGGTAGGCAACAACACATCTGCCACGTTGATCCTCAACATGGGGCCCCTCAGGGGTGCGTGCTTTGTCCCCTCCTGTACTCTCTGTTCACCCACGACTGCGTGGCCAAGCACGACTTCAACACCATCATTAAGTTTGCTGACGACATAACAGTTGTAGGCCTGATCACCGACAATGATGAGAAAGGCTATAGGGAGGAGGTCAGAGACCTGCCAGTGTGGTGCCATGACAACAACCTCTCCCTCAACGTGAGCAAGACAAAGGACCTGATCGTAGACTACAGGGAAATGAGGGCCAAACGCCCCCATTCACATCGATGGGCTGTAGTGGAGCGGGTCGAGAGTTTCAAGGTCCTTGGTGTCCACATCATGAACAAACTATCATGGTCCAAACACACAAAGACAGTTGTGAAGAGGGCACGACAACACCTTTTCCCCCTCAGGAGACTGAAAAGATTTGGCATGGGTCCCCAGATCCTCAAAAAGTTATACAGCTGCACCATCGAGAGCATTCTGAAGGGTTGTATCACCGCCTGGTATGGCAACTGCTCGGCATCTGACCCACAAGGCGCTACAGAGGGTAGTGTATATGGCCCAGTACATCACTGGGGCCAAGCTTCCTGTCATCCAGGACCTAAAATTGTCAAAGACTCCAATCACCCAAGTCATAGAGTGTTCTCTCTGCTACCGCATGGCAAGCGGTACCGGAGTGCCAAGTCTAGGTCCAAAAGGCTCCTTAACAGCTTCTACCTCAAAGCCATAAAACTCCTGAATAATTAATCAAATGGCCACCCGCACTATTTACATTGACCCCCCCTGTTATTAGACTGCTGCTACTCGCTGTTTGTTATCTATGGATAGTCATTTTACCACTACCTACATGTACATATTACCTTGACTAACCTGTACCCCTGCACATTGACTCGGTACCGGTAACCCTTGCATATTGCCTTGTTATTGTTATTTTATTGTGTTACTTTTTATTTAATTTTTTACTTTAGTTTATTTAGTAAAAATACTCAATTTCTTGAACTGCATTGTTGGTTAAGGGCTTGTAAGTAAGCATTTCACGGTAAGATCTACACCTGTTGTATTCGGCGCATGTGACAAATACAATTATTTATTTATTTTTTGATTTGAAGTGCACAACCAACACTTCCTGTCCATTCAAAGTAGGAGGTCACCCTTCTAACTCCATTCAATTAATGTTTTAATTTATTATCTATGAATTAATTGATTAATAGCTGCCCATACCGAACCACAGCTGTAAATGGTTAGCTGACTGACATAGCCTATTTACCTAGTTAACTATTGGTAATCTTATTAAATGATGCTATACAGCCAAAACAACAATATCTATTGCTAGACTAGAGAAATGCCCCTGGCTATAGTTAATCAGTGGTTGCACATTTAACTAGCTGGAATGAAGCTAGGGTGTGAAAATTGGACATGTGAATATATCCTTACACTGTTTACAGCAGGTCTCCAGCTATCCAGACATGTCTGGTCAGCCTGATAGGTTGCCGTGGGTGTGTCCAGTTTACACCTGTGCAAATCTCTGTGTGTATAGAAATGGAATTAAACATCCAACCAATGCCTCACGTGTCATGCTGTAGGTCCACCACACACCCAAAGAGTTGGGGGTCCTGTCCAGAAACAACCCCTATCCCCTACCCCAAGACACTTGTGGAGATCTGAGAGAATTGGACAGGTGTAACCGAAATTCCGCCAAGTCTATCAGAGGGTAAGGTGGAGCTCTCACAATGTCACCACCCATCATTCACTCTCAGATCTCCACAAGTGTCTAGACTCTGGGCAGTAGGGGCTAGGGATTGTTTCTAGACAGGACATGGGTATTATGGTAGCTTAGTCAGTCAGTCAGTCTGGCACTGTCAAAAACATTTTAATAGCTGTCAAATTCTTGCTTCCTCTGTCCTTGTGAGAATCTCAATCCTTGATTAGTTGCATTCTCATTCCTCGTCTCCTTCTCAAAGCCCATTGGATGAGAAGGTCAGAGGTCCCACCCCTCTCACCTTCGTATCCAATGGGTTTTGAGAAGAAGGCGAGAAGAGAGGATGTGAGTGTTTCCTCCATTCCTCTTCCCTCTCAAAGCACATTGGAGGAGAGGAGGGAAGGTTCCTACACTTGGGCTCCAATGCACTGTCAAGGAGAGGAAAGGAGTAGAGGAAACAAGGACAGAGGAAGCAAGAATGTGATGTTTAGTTTTCACACACACACACACACACAGTTTACTGATTATAATGACGTCATTATTTGTTATTATTATCATTAATGATTTTGTTGACAGAACCCATTGTATTATATTATTGAATTAAATTATTATATCAACTTAAAAAATATAGAAATGCTGTTGTTTATATTTTTCATTCTTCTGGAAGGTTTAGCATGGCTATAAATGATAGAGAACTTGGCCACAGGCATGACAAAGAAACATGCAGTGTCCATGTTTCGTGTGACATTTAGAATGACATGAAAATGTTTTGTTGTTGCTAAGGGTCATGGTCTCATTGTGCCGATCTAAACTCTTATTTCCGTAACTACACATGTGAAGCTGCAAGAAAATCATATTTGAATACAGTCCGTTCTGAAACTATTCAGACCCCTTGACCTTTTCTACATTTTGTTAGGTTACAGCCTTATTCTAAAATTGATAAAATATTTTTTTCCTTCATCAATCTACACACAATACCCCATAATGACAAAGCAACAACTGATTTGTAGAAATGTTTGCTCATTTATATTGAAAACTCCCCAGGAAATATTACATTTACATAAGTATTCAAACCCTTTACTCAGTACTTTGTTGAACCACCTTTGGCAGCGATTACAGCCTTGAGTCTTCTTGGTTATGACGCTACAAGCCTGGCACACCTGTACTTGGGGAGTTTCTCCCATTCTTCTCTGCAGATCCTCTCAAGCTCTGTCAAGTTGGATGCTGCCACCACCATGCTTCACTGTAAGGATGGTGCCAGGTTTCCTCCAGATGTGATGCTTGCCATTCAGGCCAAATAGTTCAATCTTGGTTTCATCAGACCAGATAATCTTGCTTCTCATGGTCTGAGAGTCTTTAGGTGCCTTTTGGCAAACTCCAAGTGGACTGTGATGTGCCTTTTACTGAGGAGTGGCTTCCGACTGGCCACTCTACCAAAAAACCCTGATTGTTCTGCAGAGATGGTTGTCCTTCTGGAAGGTTCTCCCATCTCCACAAAGGAACTCCTGAGCTCTCTCAGAGTGATCATCGACTTCTTGGTCACCTCCCTGACCAAGGCCCTTCTCCCCCGATTACTCAGTTTGGCCGGGCTGCCATTTAAGAATGATGGAATGATGGAGGCCACTGTGTTCTTGGGGACCTTAAATGCTGCAGAAATGTTTTGATACCCTTCCCCAGATCTGCGCCTCGACACCAGTCTTGGAGCTCTATGGAAAATTCCTTCGACCTAATTGGCTTGGTTTTTGCTCTGACATGCGCTGTCAACTGTGGGACCTTATATAGACAGATGTGTGCCTTTCCAAATCATGTACAATCAATTGAATTTACCACAGGTGGACTCCAATCAAGTTATAGAAAGATCTCAAGGATGATCAATCTAAACAGGATGCACCCAAGCTTAATTTTGAGTCTGATAGTACTCATTATGGAGTATTATGTGTAGATTGATGAGGAAATTGTTTTATTTAATAAATTTTAGAATAAGCCTGTAATGTAACAAAATGTGGAAGAAGTCAAGGGGTCTGTATACTTTCCGAAGGCACTGTATGTCAAACTATTTTGAAATGTTTACCCCGATGTCACACATTGGCCCCTTTATTTATGGAAAGACCCATTTACTGCTCTAATCTTGGTGTTGTCTGCAAATATTCACTCTTATTTGTTCACCTCAAACATGGTCTTTGTTCCTGCCTTCTCAGTGTGGGAGAGTGATTCCTCTGAGCGATGTAGCATCTCATTAGTAAAACCAAAACAATAACAATACTGTAAACATATAGTAAGATTCAAAGCATGTTATCTTAATGTTATTAATAACATAATACCATAATAACAGCTAGATAGTGTACACAGTGCATACCATTATGAATATGATAATCCTATTAAGTTCATTGGCATTTTTCCTATTTTGTTGCGTTACAACCTGGAATTAAAATATATTTTTTGGGGGGGTTGTATCATTTGATTTACACAACATGCCTACCACTTTGAAGATGCAAAATATTTTTTACTGTGAAACAAACAAGAAAAAGGACAAAAAAACAGAAAACTTGAGAGTGCATAACTATTCACCCCCCCAAAGTCAATACTTTGTATAGCCACCTTTTGCAGCAATTACAGCTGCAAATCTCTTGGGGTATGTCTCTATAAGCCATCCATCATTCCTTCAATTCTGACCAGTTTCCCAGTCCCTGCCGATGAAAAACATCCCCACAGCATAATGCTGCCACCACCATGCTTCGCTGTGGGGATGGTGTTCTTGGGGTGAAGGGAGGTGTTGGATTTGCGCCAGACATAGCATTTTCCTTGATGGACAAAAAGCTACATTTTAGTCTAATCTGATCAGAGTACCATCTTCCATATGTTTGGGGAGTCTCCCATATGCCTTTTGACGAACACCAAACGTGTGTGCTTATTTTTTTCTTTAAGCAATGGCTTTTTCTGGACACTTTTCCGTAAAGCCCAGCTCTGTGGAGTGTGCGGCTTAAAGTGGTCCTATGGACAGATACTCCAATCTCCGCTGTGGAGCTTTGCAGCTCCTTCAGGGTTATCTTTGGTCTCTTGCCTCTCTGATTAATGCTCTCCTTGCCTGGTCCAAGAGTTTTTGTGGGCGGCCCCTCTTGGCAGGTTTGTTGTGGTGCCGAATTCTTTCCATGTTTTAACAATGGATTTAAATGGTGCGTTGTGGGATGTTCAAAGTTTCGGATATTTTTTTTATAACCCAACCCTGATCTGTACTTCTCCACAACTTTGTCCCTGACCTGTTTGGAGAGCTCCTTGGTCTTCATGGTGCCGCTTGCTTGGTGGTGCCCCTTGCTTACTGGTGTTGCAGACTCTGGGGCCTTTCAGAACAGGTGCATATATACTGAGATCATGTGACACTTAGATTGCACACAGGTGGACTTTATTTAACTAATTAAGTGACTTCTGAAGGTAATTGGTTGCACCAGATCTTATTTAGGGGCTTCATAGCAAAAGCGGTGAATATATATGCGTGCACCACTTTTCCGTATTTTTTTTGTTGTTGACTTTTTTGAAACAAGTTATTTTTTTAATTTCACTTCACAAATTGAGATTATTTTGTGTATGTCCATTACATGAAATCCAAATAAAAATTCATTTAAATTACAGGTTGTAATGCAACAAAATAGGAAAACCGCCAAGGGGGATGAATACTTTTGCAAGAAACTATATGCCAATTTCTAATATTCTAATTTAAGTATAATCCCACTGTCCTGTGGTTGTCCCAATGCCTGACTGATGATTTAAATCAGACTTTTTCTGGTCTCTAGAGACCGTGTGACGGTGGGTTGTAAAGATATTCATAGGATTCAGAGATACAGAGATTCAAGGCCAGGCCAATTAAATAGACATGACAGTCAAAAAAAACAAGACTGAGCATAAAACACTCTCATCACAATCAAAGTGGGATTATTACTCAATATCAATCTTAAACTGGGAGACAACAAAGGGGCATTGTGATGTCGACCATATTGTTTGATGCACTCTCATGTTGTGATCTTGTTAATTGAGTAAACATGTAAACATAATAATACTTCTCTCACATCTTCATTCAAGAAATTATAAAAGAAGATTGCCAAGCAACTAATGATGAACAAATTGCTCAGGTTCCAGGAACACAAACATATCTACTCTATTATTGGGAGACACGCTTCTTTACTGACTCTACTCAATTATATATCTGGAAATAACATTTGTACCCCTTTAGAGACCAGCCCTTTAATTTGTAAGCCTTAAGAGACCTGCCCTTTAAAGTTAGAATCTGTTGCAGTGAAAATGCCACATCTGTTTTGGGATATTACAACAACAAAGATGCTACTTCAAACAGTCACCACTATTTTATTCCCTCTGACATCACTGTTTTATTCCCTCTGACATCACTGTTATATTCCCTCTGACATAATTTCATGCGTGATAGTAGACCAGTAGAGTATGTACTACAATAACATACATTTTCCTCAGAACCTTTTTTCTCTTATTGTTTTCCAAATACTATAGAATCGGTCTATAGTGAAAACTGTTTGAATTTTGAGAATTATATTCCTTTATAAGAATCCTTATTTAGATTCAGTTAGGTATGCTGTGCTGGGGATGTGTGGAGGGTGTTGTGGGTAGTGCTTCCTGGGCTCTCCCTCCCTCCCCTCCCCTCTCTGTCTGTCATTGCCCTTTCTGCTGCATTTAAAGTGAATCTGCGGTGAATGAACTCTGATAAATGACTTCTCACTCACTAGGAGATAGTTGGGTGTATTCAAAGGACCTTGTCTCTTTCAATATGCTCACAATGAATCTCGGAACTTTGTGCAGCTTTCCATCGTCTGACTAACCCACTCCTCTGGGCCAACTAGCGCCTTCACCTCTATTGTGTGGATGTGTGCTGGGAGATTGTTCCTTCAGACTCCATTACTGATCCTACTGCCGAGACTGAACAGTGTCAGGAACATTCAGGACATCAGCAATTAGGTGGGAGAGAGTGAGAGAGAGTGAGAGAGTGAGAGAGAGTGAGAGAGTGAGAGAGAGTGAGAGAGTGAGAGAGTGAGAGAGTGAGAGAGTGAGTGAGAGATTGGTCAAAAGGTGGTGAAATATAAAAAACACAATCCTGTCAACCCTGATGTCAATCTGCAGATATGTTGCATCATTTACTTCATGTCTCTCTCGATACAGGAACTATCCATCTGAAACAGCACAGTGTTGCATTGTTCAGCAGAGCGTACAATATATGTTAATTATCTATACAGTAATTATACTATACCATTGTAATCATAAACCATGATTGGAAAGGGGCCGGGACACGGTAGATCTCAGATATGGCATTAACATTTAACACTCAATTTTACTGAGTAGATAATAAAGTCCATAATAACAATATATGTAATCAAATGTGTCTAATACACCCAGTAGGCAGGGAACCAGACTAACTGCTAAATATCCACCATACAGTATATTGCAACAATGGAAGGATTTCTGTGAGACTGGCGAGGCCTTTGACAGTCTAGTACTGACAGTCTAGTACTGGGCATAACACATTTGATAGCTACACAACACGTCCATTGGGCACACACTGGTTGAATCAACGTTGTTCAATATTGAAATGAGGGTAAAACTTCAACCTAAATACAATTACTTAACCTGACTAACAGGTTGTTACATCAATCTAATTACATCAATCAGAACTATGTTTACGTGGAAATTGAGTGGAAAATTTCACGTAGAAACATAAAGTAATTTTTTTTTATCCCATATTCAATTATGTTGAATCTTAGATTTGATTAGACATACACCACCGTTCAAAAGTTTAGGGTCACTTAAAAATGTCCTTGTTTTTGAAAGAAAAGCAATTTTTTTTGTCCATTAAATTAACATCAAATTGATCAGAAATACAGTGGAGACATTGTTAATGTTGTAAAAAATAAATGTATTTTTATTTCACCTTTATTTAACCAGGTAGGCTAGTTGAGAACAAGTTCTCATTTACAACTGCGACCTGTCCAAGATAAAGCAAAGAAGTGTAACACAGACAACAACACAGAGTTACACATGGAATAAACAATAAACAAGCTAATAACACAATAAACAAGTCAATGACACAGTAATAAAAAAGAGAACGTCTATATACAGTGTGTGCAAAAGGCATGAGGAGGTAGGCAATAAATAGGCCATAGTAGGGAAGAATGACAATTTAGCAGATTAACACTGGAGTGGAGCAGATGATGATGTGCAAGTAGAGATACTGGTGTGCAAAAGAGCAGAAAAGTAAATAAAAACAGTATGGGGATGAGGTAGGTAGATTGGGTGGGCTATTTACAGATGGACTATGTACAGCTGCAGCGATCGGTTAGCTGCTCAGATAGCTGATGTTTAAAGTTGGTGAGGGAAATAAAAGTCTCCAGCTTCAGCGATTTTGCAATTCGTTCCAGTCACTGGCAGCAGAGAACTGGAAGGAAAGGTGGCCAAATTAGGTGTTGGCTTTGGGGATGATCAGTGAGATATACCTGCTGGAACGTGTGCTACGGGTGGGTGTTGTTATCGTGACCAGTGAACTTGGAGCTTTACTTAGCATAGACTTATAGATGACCCAGAGCCAATGGGTCTGGTGACGAATATGTAGCGAAGGCCAGCCGACTAGAGCATACAGGTCACAGTGGTGGGTGGTATAAAGTGATTTGGTAACAAAACGGATGGCACTGTGATAGACTGCATCCAGTTTGCTGAGTAGGGTATTGGAAGCTATTTTGTAGATGACATCGCCGAAGTCGAGGATCGGCATGATAGTCAGTTTTACTTTGGCGGCGTGAGTGAAGGAGGCTTTGTTGCGAAATAGATAGCCGATTCTAGATTTGATTTTGGATTGGAGATGTTTAATATGAGTCTGGAAGGAGAGTCTACAGTCTAGCCAGACACCTAGGTATTTAAAGTTGTCCAGCTTTTTACATTAGCATGTGACGTTCAGAACTAGCATACCCCCCGCAAACTTCCGGTGAATTTACAAAAAATTTACTAAATTACTCACGATAAACGTTCACAAAAAGCATAACAATTATTTTAAGAATTATAGATACAGAACTCCTCTATGCCCTCGCCATGTCCGATTTTAAAATAGCTTTTCGGTGAAAGCACATTTTGCAAAATTCTAAGTAGATAGCCCGGCATCACAGGGCTAGCTATTTACACACCCACCAAGTTTAGCCGTCACCAAAGTCAGATTTACTATAAGAAAAATGTTATTACCTTTGCTGTTCTTCGTCAGAATGCACTCCCAGGACTTCTACTTCAATAAAAAATGTTGGTTTGGTCCCAAATAATCCATAGTTATATCCAAATAGCGGCATTTTGTTCGTGCGTTCAAGACACTATCCGAAAGGGTAAATAAGGGTTACGCGCCCGACGCGTTTCGTGACAAAAAAATTCTAAATATTACATTACCGTACTTCGAAGCATGTCAACCGCTGTTTAAAATCAATTTTTATGCCATTTTTCTCGTAAAAACCGATAATATTCCGACCGGGAAAGCGTGTTTACGTTCAAAGAGAGAGAAAGTAAAAACATGGGATCCCCTCGTGCACGAGCCTCAGTCTGATGGCCCTCTGATCGACCACCATCCAAAGGCGCTAAAGTTTTTCAGCCAGCGGCTGGAATTACATCATTCAGCTTTTTCCCGGGTTCTGAGAGCCTATGGGAGCCGTAGGAAGTGTCACGTTACAGCAAAGATCCTACATTTTCTTTAAACAGAGCCAAGAAGCCCAAGGAATGGTCAGAGAGGGTACTTCCTGTTTGGAATCTTCTCAGGTTTTTGCCTGCCATATGAGTTCTGTTATACTCACAGACACCATTCAAACAGTTTTAGAAACTTTAGGGTGTTTTCTATCCAAAGCCAAGCATATTCTAGTTACTGGGCAGGAGTAGTAACCAGATTAAATCGGGTACGTTTTTTATCCGGCCGTGTAAATACTGCCCCCTAGCCCTAACAGGTTAAAAACCTCTACGGGATCGGTGTCCCTATACTGGGACGGTTGAGCTAACGTGCACTAATATGATTAGCATGATGTTGTAAGTAACAGCAAACTTTCCAGGGCATAAACATGTCTTATACGGGCAAAAAGCTTAAATAATTGTTAATCTAACTGTACTGTCCAATTTACAGTAGCTATTACAGTGAAAAAATACCATGCTATTGTTTGAGGAGAGTGCAAAACAACAAAAAACTTTTATCATGGCAACTGGTTTGATACATTCACCTCTGAAGGTAAATAATGTACTTACATTCAATAATCTTGCTCTGGTTTGTCATCCTGATGGTTCCAGAGATAAAATGTAACATAGTTTTGTTTGATAAAATCAATTTTAATATTCAAATGTAGGAACTGGGTTCTACAGTTTGAACCCCTGCTGTCTCTGGCTCCACACCCACCCCGCCTTGCAATCTAGATGTGTGAAAGTGAGTGTATAAGCTAATGATCCATCATGTATGACATTCCTGGGAACGTGTAAACTTAAATGTTGTATTACCATATAACTTTGTATGTTCTCTATAGTTATGTACTTGAAAATGTATCAATTGACCAATTTGGCACATTTGGGCAGACTTGATACAAAATATTGTCCAGTAATGCAATGCTTCACTGGATCAATCTGGGAATTGCACAGACACTGCTGCCCTTTGGTGGCCAAAATCTACATTGTGCATAAACTGCAATATTATATTATTGCCTTTCTCTTGCATTTGAAAGATGATGAAAAAAAATGTAAAAAGAAAACACAGTTTGTATTTTTGTTTGTATTATCTTTTACCAGATATAATGTGTTATATTCTGCTACATTAATTTCACATTTTCACAAACATCAAAATGTTTCCTTTCAAATGGTTTCAAGCGTATGCATATCCTTGCTTCAGGTCCTGAGCTACAGGCAGTTCGATATGGGTATGTAATTTTAGGCAAAAACTTTAAAAAAGGGTATGATCCGTAAAAGGTTTTAAAAATGTCAGTGAAGACACTCGCCGATTTGTCCGCGCATGCCGTGAGTACACTCCTGGTAATCCGTCTGGCCCCGCGGCCTTGTGAATGTTGACCTGTTTAAAGGCCTTGCTCACATTGGCTACGGAAAGTATGATCACACAGTCGTCTGGAACAGCTGGTGCTCTCATGCATGCTTCAGTGTTGCTTGCCTTGAAGCGAGCATAAAAGCTATTTAGCTCGTCTGGTAGGCTCGCGTCACTGGGCAGCTCGCGGCTGGGTCTCCCTTTGTAGTCCGTAACAGTTTGCAAGCCCTGCCACATCCGTCAAGCATTAGAGCCGGTGTAGTAGGATTCAAACTTAGTCCTGTATTGATGCGTTTGCCTGTTTAAGGTTCATCTGAGGGCATAGCAGGATGTCTTATAAGCGTCCGGATTAGTGTCCCACTCCTTGAAAGTAGCAGCTCTAGCCTTTAGCTCAGTGCGGATGTTGCCTGTGATCTATGGCTTCTGGTTGGGATATGTACATACGGTCACTGTGGGGACTACGTCGTCGGTGCCCTTATTGATGATGCCGGTGACTGAGCTGGTATACTCCTCAATGCCATTAGATGAATCACGGAACATATTCCAGTCTGTGCTAGCAAAACAGTCCTGTAATGTAGGATCCGCGTCATCTGACCACTTCCGTATTGAGCGAGTCACTGGTATTCCTGCTTTAGTTTTAGCTTGTAAGCAGGAATCAGGAGGATAGAATTACGGTCAGATTTGCCAAATGGAGGGTGAGGGAGAGCTTTGTATGCGTCTCTGTGTGTGGAGTAAAGATGGTCTAGAGTTATTTTTCCTCTGGTTGCACATGTGACATGCTGGTAGAAATTTGGTAAAACGGATTTAAGTTTGCCTGCATTAAAGTCCCCGGGCCACTAGGAGCGCCGCTTCTGGATGAACATTTTCTTGTTTGCTTATGGCCTTATACAGCTCGTTGAGTACGTTCTATAGTCTATGGCTTAGGTAGTTGTGGACGATTTTCCAGGCCTTCTTCTCATGTCCCGTGATATTCAGGTCCTCGAAGGCAGGGAGCTCGGCCCCAGTAATGTACTGGGCTGTTCGCACATTTGAATCCCCAACAGCCCCAATAGCTGTTGGCTACAACTACTCTTCCTATGCTGATGATCACCCTTATCTAGGCATAGTGATGTGATTTGGCTAACATGGGCAAAATGTCCAATGTTTGATATTTGCACTTGAGACCTTGACATGCAAATCCACAGTTGCATTATGTTATCCTTTGTGTGTTCTGTACCTAAGAGAGTATGGGGATTTTGTTTCTTGGACGGACCTTTACTCTTGGACTTAATTTCTCATAGCTTATTCATAATGCAATATCCAATCCCATAGCCCTCATAGACTTGAGTTCAGACCATGGAAAGGAAAAAGCTGTTCCTCCTCACCACTTTTCTCAATCTGTCTGTTTTAGAAAATGCACTACACTTCAAAGTACCCACGTTTTCTTTGAAGGGTATTTCTCACAAACAGAACATGTACTCCAGACCAACCCATTTATGTAAAAAAATAAAAACCTTCGTTAGTGTAAGTAACCTTCATTACTTACACTTCAAATGGAAGATGTTTCACCAGCCCAGTCCAAATGGTTTGGCATGAGGAACGGAAAATGCATAAATGGCAACAGGGAGCCACTTGAAGCAAATCTATACTTTTGTCGTATGATTTCCCTCTTCCTTCTCTAATGCACTGCAGCTGAGGAGTGCATGAGGAAAGCAAGCATTCAGTGAGAGGCTCTTTAGGATGTGCTGTACTTCCTCCATACACAAACAGACAGACGGCAGGAGGAGCTGTCTAATTGACACTCACTCCAGAATGTTGATGCTCCAACAGCCGATCAATAGGAAGGTATGAGAACGTCCTGAAAGAAGAAGTGAACAGATGGAGAGAGGGAGCATGGGTACACACGAAGGGGTTGGAGAGATTTAAACATGATACTATGATTCTTTAATTCTGGATATGATCGATTTTAGAGCATGTAAGGCCGGTTTAGGCTTGGTGGGCAGTTGGAAATGTGGAGTGTGGGTCAGAGGTTGCTTATGGGTGAATGGTGTACAATTTTATAGTCTTGACAACAGCATATAATGGATGTTTGGTGAACAAGGTTACTGCTTGGCAACTGCTTGTATAAGACAACATCGACACATCCTTTAACACATCCTCAACATCTGGGTTCATTGTTGTCTCACAGTAGTTTCCCGACCATTATTATGGTTAGCCAATGACAGTGAAGCAAAATTCACTGTCTAGATTCAACATTGTTGTACGTAGTTATTTCATCATGATTGATATACAGTATAACCCAAACAACCACACATTCTATGTAAATCAGCTTTCTTAAAATGCCCATTAGGTGTGTTGGCATGTTGGTGATCCTAAACGGAGTAGACCCAGTTTGGGAAACCCTGCCTTAGACACTGATGTAAGGTCAGTTTTAGCATTTTCCCTTTACTGGTTAAGGTTATGCTTTGGTGAGGGTAAGCTGATCATAGATCTGTGCCTGAGGGCAACTTCTACCCAGAGCCAAGTAGCAAACAGTGCATGGATGACAGCCTTTTCAGTAGAGCTTCTGTCCATTCCCAGTACATCCCTGTAGCACTTAATCACACACAGAGACACAGTGAGCTGAGGAGTGGATCCAGTGACAGTTATGATTTATGTAGAGCCTGGAAAATGTGTTAAACATCAGGAAGACATTATATTATGCATCAGCCTACTCTTGGTGAGTGTTTGGTTTCCCCTTCCTGGGAAACTCTTCGGAATCACTGACGCAATTTGTCTCTGAAAATACCAATGTTGTGACTGCCACACCAGAGAGGAGTTCCAGTTATGTTTTGTATATGTAATATCTTGTTTTTTTTTTCCAAATACATGCAAGGAAAGCCTTAGTCTATGAAAACGACGGCAGAATTTGAAACAAGTATTCATGGCGCGCAGACAGAGTAATGTGGTTGTTTGTAGGATAAGTATGCACTAAAAAGTGGAGATTGATGGGGCGTTGAAAGGAAATGGCTGAAAAAGAGAGCCCTCTCTAAATGTTCCATTTACTCATAGAATGCTTTCCCCTGCAATGGAGGCATAGATTCATTTAACTGTGTCTGGTGGAAGAGAAATGGGTAGAAATGTAACCCAGATAGTGCTGTAGGATGGATGGATCACACTACATTAAGAGAGGGGTGGAATAAAGGTATGTAGATAGTGGTGGAATAAAGGCATGGAGAGAGGGGTGGAATAAAGACATGGAGAGAGGGGTGGAATAAAGGTATGTAGAGAGTGGTGGAATAAAGGCATGGAGAGAGGGGTGGAATAAAGACATGGAGAGAGGGGTGGAATAAAGGCATGGAGAGAGGGGTGGAATAAAGACATGGAGAGAGGGATAGATAGTAGAAAGGGTAATATGGACGCTTGCCAACTACCCATTGCCTAGTCCATATGTCATGACTTCCTTCCTCCTTTATCACTGACTCCTCTTTTTCGGTCCCTTTTTTCTTGTGTAGTCTTTCCTATTACAAATAAGAAAACTAGTCTGCATTCTAAAAATACACTTGCCATACTCTTCATAGACCTCTCTACTATTAGGCTATGCATCACATACATATCTGAGGGCACAGATAGAACTCGATTTAAAATCTGACTTTGACTCTGAAGATTCCATATACCATATCCATTTACAAAATGTCCGGAACCCCGCGAGCAATTGGCAGTTAAGGCTGCTCTCTCAGCCGGTCCAGAGAGAGGATGACATGGGGTGAACCATCTCCTCTTGCCTGTTGACTCTGGGTGGTAGTGGGTACTAATGATCCCTGACATGCTCAACATAATGGGTCAAGAAGGAGCTTTGTCACACTTCATCACGTAAACCACAAATGCCTTTAGAAGGCCTACGGCCACATTACAGCCATATTTCGACCATATTTCGGCCATATTACAGCCATTTTACAGCCATGTTACAGCCATGTTACAGCCATGTTACAGCCATGTTACAGCCATGTTGGAGCTAGTATAATGACTACACCATTATAACATTTTTAAGACTTAAGTTGGATCAAAGAAGCCTTCACTCTGTGGTATGTGACGGAAGGAGGCAGCTTCATGGCCAATACTGAGCATTGCTACCAGGCCCCCAGTGTCCGGTCTGAAGCGTGACGTCACGAGCTCTGCTGGTCGGCTACTGCGTAGCAACCTAGCGGTGCCAAAAGCCCTGGTCTGCCCTAGAAGGCCTATGTAAACGATCGGAAGAACGGACAACCAAATTATAATTTGATGCCGTTTTGGGGGTGTATCCTGAGGTGAGATTGTCCAAAACAAGGTGAATAATAGCTGCACAATCCTTTTGATAAGCCACCTGTTGATGAACTGAGCTCAAATACTCTGTAGTCTGAAATACTCTAAAGCCTTGATCATATTGGCAGTTTGAAGTGACTCAAATCCTATTTTTTTGCATAGACGATTTTAATCTGTTCTTTTTCCTGCAGTCTGAACAGCCAAAAAGCACATTGGATTGGAAAATTCAAGCCACCTTGAATTACCTAAAAGTACTCACCTGGTCAGTCTATGACATGTAAAGAGCAGGTGTCCTTAAAGTTTTGTATAATCAGTTTATTTGAAGGTTAAGGTGGGAGTGTATGTTATGTTATGTGGTGGGTGCTGTCCAGACTGTTAAGGTGTGAGTGTATGTTAAGTGACATTTTGAATGCTTAGCAGGACAGGAAAATGGTCCAATTCAAGCACTTATCAGGAGAACATCCCTGGTCATCCCTACTGCCTCCGATCTGGCGGACTCACTAAATACACATGCTTCATTTGTAATTATGTCTGAGTGTTAGAGTGTGCCCCTGGCTCTCCGTAAATAAAAAGATAACAAGAAAATTATGCAATCTGGTTTTCTTTACATAAAGAATTTTTAATTATTATACTTTTACTTTTGATACTTAAGTATATATATATATATATATATATATATATATATATATACTTATTCTAAGTCAGAACCGTCCAGAGTAGTGATGCTGGTCGGGTGGGCGGGTGCGGGCAACAAATCGGTTGAAGAGCATGCATTTAGTTTTACTAGCATTTAAAAACAGTTTGAGGCCACAGAAGGAGAGTTGTATGGCATTGAAGCTCGTTTAGAGGTTTGTTAACACAGTGTCCAAAGAAGGGCCAGGTGTATACAGAATGGTGTCGTCTGCGTAGAGGTGGATCAGAGAATCACCAGCAGCAAGAGCAACATCATTGATATATACAGAGAAAATAGTCGGCCCGAGAATTGAACCCTGTGGCATCCCCATAGAGACTGCCAGAGGTCTGGACAACAGGTCCTCAATTTGACACACTGAACTCTATCTGAGTTGGTGAACAAGGTGAGGCAGTTATTTGAGAAACCAAGGCTATTGAGTCTGTCGATAAGAATGCGGTGATTGACAGAGTCGAAAGCCTTGGCCAAGTTGATGAAGACAGCTGCACAGTACTGTCTTTTATATTTGCGCAATTACATTTACTTTGGATACTTAGGTATATTTAAAACCAAATACGTTTAGACTTTTACTCAAGTAGTGTTTACTGTGTGACTTTCATTTTTACTTGAGTCATTTTCTATTAAGGTATCTTTACTTATACTCAAGTATGACAATTGGGTACTTTTTCCACAATTGCACACTAGCGTAGCCATGTCAGCAAATGACTGCTGTCTGAACACACCCAAATAGATTTGGGAAGGTAAATTATAACAAACAACTACCTAGTGACCTCCTTACTCTAGATCTTTACCAAGGAATGAACATGACTTGCCATATGATGCTTAAAAGACAGCAGGCAGCAATGCACCATATCCTTAAAAATACCTATTCATGTCTAGAAAAGGAATAAAATGCCCCTTCCTACAAAATAAATAAAATGCCCCTTCCTACAAAATAAATAAAATGCCCCTTCCTACAAAATAAATAAAATGCCCCTTCCTACAAAATAAATAAAATGCCCCTTCATACAAAAGGAAGAAAATACCCCTTAATTCAAAAGGAATAAAATGCCCCCTCCTAGTATATAAAAGTATATTGGCAGCTTCCCCTTTGAAGACAACCTAGCTACATCTGTGACGTCGATGTCACAATTCAAACATTGAGATTTGAATTGGTATGTAGTGTGAGCTGCTCTGCCCTCACACTAATAGGACTTTGAAGACCAGAAAGAGGGATTGCAATGACAAATTCACACATAGATAGCTAAGATTAACTCCTAATGAGGACCTCCACCGGTAGCAAAATGTAAGAATAGCTTTCCGCCACAATCATCTCCTCAAAAAGACGACATGACAAAGGGCCTCATTAAGACATAGTTAGTCTTCTCACAAATAAATCCAATAATGCTGATTATTTGTCATCATCATGATGAATTCCTCACTGCGAAGAGGAGAGTCCTGACAATAGAAATGGGTCAATGAGGTGTAATAGGGTGATTTAATCTTATCACACTACCACCAAACTGATTTGAGATTTGTATCAAAGGTAAACACGCTTCGACTGAACCCATTCCATTACTCAAGAGGAGGGCTTCGTCCAGAAACAACTCCTAGCCCCCTGGCTACTAGACCCTAGCCTCTAGCCCCTAGCTAATACTACTAGCCCCTAGCTCCTAACTAACCCATAGTCCCTAGCTACTAGCCCCTAGCTCCTAACTAACCCAAAGCCTCTAGCTACAAGCCCCTAGATCCTAACTAACCCATAGCCAATACCTACTGCTACTAGCCCCTAGCTCCTAACTAACCCATATCCCCTAGCTACTAGCACCTAGCTGAACTAACCCATAGCCCCTAACTACTAGCCCCCTAGCCCCTAGCTGAACTATCCTAGCTTCTTGTTACTAGCCCCTTGCCCCTAGCTGAACTAACCCATAGCCCCAGCTACTAGCCCCCTAGCCCCTAGCTGAACTATCCTAGCTCCTTGCTACTAGCCCCTTGCCCCTAGCTGAACTAACCCATAGCCCCTTGCTACTAACTACTAGCCCTTCGCTACTAGCTACTAGCCCCTAGCTGAACTAACCCATAGCCCATAGCCCCTAGCTCCTAGCCCGTAGCTACTAGTCCCTAGCTACTGGCCTCTTTTGTAAACGCAACATGTAAAGTGTTGGTCCCATCTTTCATGAGTTGAAATAAAAGATCCCAGAAATTGTCCATGCGTACAAAAATAGTTCTTTTTTAAAAAATGTTGTGCACAAATTCGTTTTGGAGAATTTGGCAGTACGTCCAACTGGCCTCACAACTGCAGATCACGTGTAACAACGACAGCCCAGGACCTCCACCTCAGGCTCCTTCACCTGTGGGATCGTCTGACGCCAGTCACCCGGATAGCTGATGAAACTATTGGTTTGCACAAGTGAAGAGTTTCTGCACAAACTGTCAGAAACCGTCTTCTATTTTATACATTTTTTACCTTTATTTAACTAGGCAAGTCAGTTAAGAACAAATTATTATTTACAATGAAGGCTTACCCTTATGACGGGGGCTGGGATAAAAAAAAATACAAAAACAATAAAAATATAGGACAAAACACACATCACGACAAGACAGACACCACAACACTACATAAAGAGAGACATAAGACAACAACACAGCATGGTAGCAACACAACATGACAACAACATTGTAGCAACACAACCTGGCAGCAGCACAACATGCTAGCAGCACAAAGCATGGTACAAACATTATTGGGCAAAAACAACTCAGGGTCTTGACCTGACTGCAGTTCGGCGTCGTAACCAACTTCAGTGGGAAAATGCTCACCATCGATGGCCACTGGCACACTGAAGTAGTGTGCTCTTTACAGATGAATCCCAGTTTCAACTGTACCGGGAAGATGGCAGACACTGTGTATGGCGTCGTGTGGGCAGCGCTGATGTCAACGTTGTGAACAGAGTGCACATGGTGGCGGTGGGGTTATGTCCCAGTAGGCATAAGCTACTGACAATGAACACATTTGCATTTTATGGATGTCAATTTGAATACAGAGATAACATGACGAGATCCTGAGGCCAATTGTGGTGCCATACATTTGAATCCATCACCTCATGTTTTAGCATGATAATGCACGGCCCCATGTCTCAAGGATCTATATACAATTCTTGGAAGCTGAAAATGTCCCAGTTCTTCCATGGCCTGAATACTCACCAAACATGTCACCCATTGTGCAAGTTTGGGATGCTCTGGATCGACGTGTATGACAGCGTGTTCCAGTTCCTGCCAATATCCAGCAACTTCGCACAGCCATTGAAGAGGAGTGGGACAACCTTCCACAGGCCACAATCAGCATGATCACCTCTATGCAAAGGAGATGTGTCGCGCTGCATGAGGTAAATGGTAGTCACACCAGATACTGACTGTTTTTTTTATCCACGCCCATACCTATTTGTTATGGTATCTGTGAACAACATCTGTATTCCCAGTCATGTGAAATCCATATATCAAGGCTTAATGAATGGATTTCAATTGACTGATTTCCTTATATGAACTGTAACTCAGTAAAATATTTGAAATTGTTGCATGTTGCGTTTATATTTTTGTTCAGCATACAGTGGCAAGTAAAAGTATGTGAATCACAAAATTTGAGTTTGCTATTCACAAGAAGCATTCCCTGATGTGAGCCATGCCTCGAACAAAAGAGATCTCAGAAGACCTAAGATTAAGAATTGTTGACTTGCATTAAGCTGGAAAGGGTTACAAAAGTATCTCTGAAAGTATCTCCTTGATGTTCATCAGTCCACAGTGAGACAAATTGTCTATAAATGTAGAAAGTTCAGCACTGTTACTACTCTCCCTAGGAGTGGCCGTCCTGCAAAGATGACTGCAAGAGCACAGAGCAGAATGCTCAATGCGGTTAAGAAGAATCACATAATATTTCACAAGTGGATAAAAATGTTCACATGATGCGCTGCAAACAATAATGTGTCATTAGGATGTCCCTGGAATGTCACGAAATAGTCACAGTTTTTTCAACATATATATTTGACACACATGATTACATTGTGTATGTATATTTATACAGTAATTATTATGTCCGTGAAATAGCGAAAGTGCAATCCAATTACGAGGTGGCCAAAGGGTAAGTTTAGGCTATTTACTCCATGGTGCAGGCAATACACATGAACACCATGTCAACAAGTGTATTTGTATTTATAATAATTATTTGTCTTTATTATTATTATTATTATGGATCCTACTAGCAGGTGCCAAGGCAGCAGCTACCATGAGGATCAACACTGGAGACAGGTACAGGGAGAACATTTAATTTTACATTTTAGCAGACACTCTTATCCAGAGCAACTTACAGTAGTGAATGCATGCATTTCACAAACTTTTTTTCTCCATACTGGTCCCCCATGGGAATCGAACCCACAACCCTGGCGTTGCAAACACCATGCTCTACCAACTGAGCCACAATTCAATAAATTACGGACATGAAACAGGACAGGTCAGCGACTGGACAGGAACACACAACGACATTAATGCTGACACAGGGATCTAACCAAATAAACAGACAGATATAGGAGGGGCAATCAACAAATTAAAGGAGTCCAGGTGAGTCCAATGATGCGCTGCTGTGCGTGATGAAGCACAGGTGTGCATAATGAAGGCAGTCTGGCACCCTCAAGCGCCAGTGAGGGAGAGCGGGAGCAGGCGTGACATCTACTCTTCCTGGGGTCCAGCAAAATTAAGGCAGTTAATACAATTTAAAAAATATTACAATACATTCACAGACTTTGTGCCCTCAGACCCCTACTCCACCACTAACACATATATACAGTACAAAATCCATGTGTGCGTGTGTATAGTGCGTATGCTATTGTGTGTGTGTATGCATGAGTGTGTGCCTATGTTTCTGTTGCTTCACAGTCCCCGCTGTTCCATAAGGTGTTTTTTATTTGCTTTTTAAATCTAATTTTATTGCTTGCATGAGTTACTTGTGGAATAGAGTTCCATGTAGTCACGGCTCTATTTAGTACTGTGCACCATACATAGTCTGTTCTGGACTTGGGGACTATGAAGAGACCTCTTGTGGCATGTCTTGTGGGGTATGCATGGGTGTTCGAGCTGTGCGCCAGTAGTTCAAAAAGACAGCTGGGTGCATTCAACATGTCAATACCTCTCATAAATACAAGCAGTGATGAAGTCAATCTCTCCTCCACTTTGAGCCAGGAGAGATTGACATGCATATTATTAATATTGGCTCTCTGTGTACATCCAAGGGCCAGCCGTGCTGCCCTGTTCTGAACCAATTGCAATTTTCCTAAGTCCTTTTTTGTGGCACCTGACCACACGACTGAACAGTAGTCCAGGTGCAACAAAACTAGGTCCTGTAAGACCTGCCTTGTTGACCGTGCTGTCAAGAAGGTAGAGCAATGCCTTATCATGGATATACTTCTCCCCGTCTCAGCTACTGTTGTATGAATATGTTTTGACCATGACAGTTTACAATCCAGGGTAACTCAAAGCAGTTTAGTCACCTCAACTTGCTCAATTTCCACATTATTTATTACAAGATTTATTTGAGGTTTAGGGTTTAGTGAATGATTTGTCCCAAATACAATGCTTTTAGTTTTAGAAATATTTAGGACTAACTTATTCCATGCCACCCACTCTGAAACTAACTACAACTCTTTGTTAAGTGTTGCAGTCATTTCAGTCGCTGTAGTAGCTGACATGTATAGTGTTGAGTCATCCGCATACATAGACACTCTGGCTTTCCTCAAAGTCAGTGGCAATTCATTAGTTAATTTTGATAAAAGTAATGGGCCTATACAGCTGCCTTGGGGAATTCCTGATTCTACCTGGATTATGTTGGAGAGGCTTCCATTAAAGAACACCCTATGTGTTCTGTTAGACAGGTAACTTTATCCACAATATAGCAGGGGGTGTAAAGCCATAAAACATACGTTTTGCCAGAAGCAGACTATGATCAATAATGTCAAAGGCATCACTAAGTCTAACAATTTGGAGTGTCTGTGCACGGTCCTTAATGTACCCACCACCACTATACTCAATACACAACACTCCTTCCCCCCAGTCCCATAGTGGGTTCCCCATAACGTTGGGGAGGACAGCGCACCCTAACAGGGTGTGGTGAGGGAGGTACCAGCATAGTCTCTGGCGGTAGCCTCTGTGCCTGTGAAAGTGGCCCCCCAGTTGCGGCCAGAGAAGGTTCAGCTGGAAGTTGGGGGCTGACTATCAGGGTTTGGCTCTGGAGTTGGCACTCCACTTCCACCTAAAGGTGTGGTGTCTAGGGCATCCAGGCCAGGAGGGAGGTGTCATCAA
Organism: Salmo trutta; assembly: GCF_901001165.1. Taxonomy (NCBI): domain Eukaryota; kingdom Metazoa; phylum Chordata; class Actinopteri; order Salmoniformes; family Salmonidae; genus Salmo; species Salmo trutta. Next base: position 11,781,123 of record NC_042970.1, on the reverse strand, counting down.
AGGGGGCTGCTGCTACGCAGCCCAGCAGCTGATCCACATGGTGGTGGTGCACCTGACCGTCAGGCTTCCGAGTCCTGTAAGAGACAGGTCCAGTGGCTTCTTCCACGACTGCATGGACACACTTAGGACCTCCAGAGTAGCTCCTCATGTACACAGACTTGTTGGGTACAAAATGCCTAAATGATCATGGCCGCTGTCTGCATCATACTCCTACCTTACACACGTCACTTGCGTATCATGCTAAGACAGCAGGAACCTTGACAGTCGGGTCTGCCAGTCACCCACGTCCTGACGTCATCAGAGTGCGCAGCTGAACACTATATACTGGAAACACTCAGTTTGTTATTTTAACAAAAATATAATCAATCTTTGTTAAGCATAAATACCAAAATTGTTTTTGCATGGATTGCATGACATGGTTAGATTTGAACAGCTTGGACCAATATTTCTTGCCCCGGAATCCCGATTAACTGACTGAAAAGAGCCGCTAACCTAGCTAAACTGCTAACGAATTTAGTCCCAGATTAGGTTTCCACTGGAGAAGTATATGAACAGTTCCAGCGCTGTAGGAGCTGTACCTACTATGCTTTGTTTCGGGACACACTGGAGAGAGAATGGCGCCGAAGGAGATAGCTGCCGTTTTATGAACCCCCTAACCAATCGTGCTATTGTGTATGTTTTTTTGCGTTATTTGTAACTTATTTTGTACATGATATTTCTGCCACCGTGACTTATGGGACCAAAAAGAGCTTCTAGATAGGGCAGTGATTACTCACACCGTACTGGAGGAATATATATTCTTCAACGAGTCTGTCGGGAATGATTTACTTCAGACAAACATTTCACAGGAGAAAGAGATGGAGGTAATGGGGATGAAGGTCTGGGTGCCTTGTAAGGATCCGACGCCGAGAGGGTAATCTACCTTTACCATCGGTCCTATTAGCCAACGTACTATCAATCGACAATAAAATAGACAAACTATGATCACGTATATCCTGCCAACAGGATAATAAAAACTGTAATATCTTATGTTTCACCGAGTCGTGGCTTGACGAGGACATGAATAACATACAACTGGCGAGTTTTAAGCTTTTTCGGCATATAGAACAGCGGTCTCTGGTAAGACAAGATCTATGTATATTTGTAAACAACAGCTGGTGCACAAAATCTAAGGAGGTCTCGAGGTATTGCTCGCCTGAGGTAGAGCATCTCAGGATAAGCTGTAGACCACACTATTTACCAAGAGAGTTTTCATCTGTATTTTTCGTAGCTGTCTATATACCACCACAAACCGATGCTGGCACTAAGACCACACTCAATGAGCTGTATATGGCCATAAGCAAACAGGAAAACACTCATCCAGAAGCGGCGCTCCCAGTGTCCGGGGACTTTAATGCAGGGAAACTCAAATCCATTCTACCACCAGACATTCTTCAAAGGACAACCCGGCCTCCCATCTACGACCAACTGATCGAAGCGCAGCTCAGAGTAAATATTTATTGCATTTTCCTTTTCCAAATGGGCGGAAATTTAGAATGCATAAGATACTGTATTTACGATAGCATAGCTGCCTACGGCTAGATAGAGACACACAAAACCTTTTTGCTCCTCAGTCTTCCCGCTCTTTCACTCAAACCCAACCCCCTTTCTTTTTGTAACCAGCTGTCATATCTGTTCCGTCCACTAGGGACGTTTTCCTTTATGACATCATTTGTAATCAATGTATGATACATTCTGTGTATATGTAATTCTGCGTGTTTTTTAGGTATTTAGTAAATAAATAATTAAACCAAATTTTGTATTGCTGATTCAACTTGTTAGCCAGGGTTCATGAAAATAACCAAGAATTTACAACTTTCAGATGAGAGTAAATAAGGTGACGATTAAATATTGATTGCTACTGATGTAAAAGATTATTAGGTCTTTAAGAGTTTATTCGGAAGATAACAGCTCTATAAACATTATTTCGTGGTGCCCCAACTTTCTAGTTAATTACATTCACCTAATTAGCTTAATCAGGTAATATATGAATTACAGAGAAATTATTTATAGAATAGCATGTCATATCACTTAATCCGGCATAGCCAAAGACACGACAACATGAATGTATAGTTAAAGTGACTATGCATATATGATAAACAGAGAGTAGCAGCAGCGTAAAAGAGGGGATGGGGGCGGGACAATGCAAATAGTCCGGTTAACCATTTGATTACTTGTTCAGGAGTCTTATGGCTTGGGGGTAAAAGCTGTTGAGAAGCCTTTTGGTCCTAGACTTGGCACTCCGGTACCACTTGCCATGCGGTCGTAGAGAGATCATTATATGACTGGGGTGGCTGGGGTGTTTGACAATTTTTTAGAACCTTCCTCTGACACCGCTTGGTGTAGAGGTCCTGGATGGCAGGCAGCTTAGCCCCAGTGATGTACTGTGCCTTACACATTACCCTCTGTAGTGCCTTGAAGTCGGAGGCAGAGAAGTTGCCATACCAGGCAGTGATGCAACCAGTCAGGATGCTCTCGATGTTGCAGGACCCATGACAAATCTTTTTAGCTTCCTGAGGGGGAACAGGCTTTGTTGTGCCCTCTTCACGACTGCCTTGGTGTATTTAGACCATTCTAGTTTGTTGGTGATGTGGACACTAAGGAACTTGAAGCTCTCAACCTGCTCCACTACAGCCCCGTCGATGAGAATGTGCACGTTCCTCCTTTTCCTGTAGTCCACAATCATATCCTTTGTCTTGATTATGCTAAAGGAATAGGTTGTTATTCTGGCACCACCCGGCCAGGTCTCTGACCTCCTCCCTATAGGCTGTCTCATTGCTGTCGGTGATCATGCCTACCACTGTTGTGTCGTCTGCAAACTTAATGATGGTGTTGGAGTCATGCCAGGCCACGCAGTCGTGGGTGAACAGGGAGTACAGGAGGGGACTGAACTCGCTCCACTGAGGGGCTCCAGAGTTGAGGATCAGCATGGCGGATGTGTTGCTACCTACCCTCACCACCTGGGGGTGGCCCGTCAGGAAGTAAAGGATCCAGTTTCAGAGGGAGGTGTTTAGTCCCAGGACCCTTAGCTTAGTGATGAGCTTTGAGGCAACTATGGTGTTGAACACTAAGCTGTAGTCAATGAATAGCATTCTCAAGTAGGTGTTCCTTTTGTCCAGGTGGGAAAGGGCAGTGCGAAGTGCAATAGAGATTGCATCATCTGTGGATCTGTTTGGGCGGTATGCAAATTGGAGTGGGTTTAGAGTTTCTGGGATAATGGTGTTGATGTGAGCTATTACCAGCCTTTCAAAGCACTTCATGGCTACGGACATGAGTGCTACGGGTCTGTAGTCATTTAGGCAGGTTGCCTTAGTGTTCTTGGGCACAGGGACTATGGTGGTCTGCTTGAAACATGTTGGTATTACAGACTCAATCAGGGACATGTCAGTGAAGACACCTGGCAGTTGGTCAGCAAATGCCAGTAGCACACGTCCTGGTAATCCGTCTGGCCCTGTGGCCTTGTGAATGTTGAACTGTTTAAAGGTCTTACTCACGTCGGCTACGGAACAGCTGATGCTCTCATGTATGCCTCAGTTTTGCTTGCCTCGAAGCGAGCATAGAAGTGATTTAGCTTGTCTGGTAGGCTCGTGTCACTGGGCAGCTCGCGACTGTGCTTCCCTTTGTAGTCTGTAATAGTTTGGAAGCCCTGTCACTTCCGACGAGCGTCGGAGCCGGTGTAGTATGATTCAATCTTAGCCCTGTATTGGCGCTTTGCCTGTTTGATGGTTTGTCGGAGGGCATAGCAGGATTTCTTAGAATCTTCCGGGTTAGAGTCTCGCACCTTGAAAGCAGCAGCTCTACCTGTTAGCTCAGTGCAAATGTTGCCTGTAATCCATGGCTTCTGGTTGGGGTATGTACGTACGGTCATTGTGGGAACAACGTCCTCAATGCACTTATTGATAAAGCCAGTGACTGATGTGGTGTACTCCTCAATGCCATCAGAAGAATACCAGAACATGTTCCAGTCTGTGCTAGAAAAACAGTCCTGTAGTTTAGCATCTGCTTCATCTGACCACTTTTTTATAGACCGAGTCACTGGTGCTTCCTGCTTTAATTGTTGCTTGTAAGAAGGAATTAGGAGGATATAATTCTGGTCAGATTTATCAAATGGAGAGCTTTGTATGCATCTCTGTGTGTGGAGTACAGGTGATTTAGATTTTTTTCCCACTCTGGTTGCGCATTTAACATGTTGCTAGAAATTAGGTAAAACTGATTTAAGTTTTTTTTAACAGTTTTTTTTTAAGCATTAAAATCCCTGGCTCCTAGGAGCGCCACCTCTGGTTGAGCAGATTCCTGTTTTCTTATTTCCTTATACAGCTGACTGAGTGCAGTCAGTGCCAACATCCATCTGTGGTGGTAAATAAATAGCCACGAAACGTATGGATGAAAACTCTCTTGGCAAATCGTGTGGTCTACAGATTATCATTAGATTCTCTACTTCAGATGAGCAAAATCTAGAGACTTCCTTAGATTTCGTGCACCAGCTGTTGTTTACAAATATGCACAGACCGCCCCCCCTCGTCTTACCGGAGTGTGCTGTTCTATCTAGCCGGTGCAGGGTATATCCCGCTAGCTGAATATCCATGTCGTCATTCAGCCACGATTCTATGAAACATAAGATGTTACTGTTTCTGATGTCCCGTTGGTAGGATATTCGTGATCGTACCTCTTCAAATTTATTGTTCAATGATTGCACGTTGGCAAATAATACTGACGGTAACAGCAGCTTTCCCACTCATCGTCTGCGGATCCTTACGAGGCATCCTGCTCTGTGTCCTCTGTACCTGCGTCTCTTTCTCTTGCCAATGACGGGGATGTTGGCCTTGTCGGGTGTTCGAAGTACATCCTGTGCGTCCTGCTTGTTGAAGAAAAAATCTTTGTCTAATCCGAGGTGAGTGATCGCTGTCCTGATATCCAGAAGCTCTTTTTTGCCGTAAGATACGGTTGCAGAAACATTATGTACAAAATAAGTTACAAATAACACGAAAAAAAACCACATAATAGCACAATTGGTTGGGCCCCCGTAAAACTGCTGCCATTTCTTCTGGCGCCATTTTCCTATAGGAGGATAGGGGGGATAGGGGGTTAGAGGGGATGGGGATATAGGGGGTTAGAGGGGATAGGGGAATGGGGGTTAGAGGGGATAGGGAGGTTAGAGGGGATAGGGGGTTTGAGGGGATAGAGGATTTGAGGGGATAGAGGATTTGAGGGGATAGGGGGGTTAGAGGGGGATAGGGAGATAGGGGGGGTTAGGGGCTACTGGGTGGGGGTAGGAGTTAGAGGGGATAGGGGGTTGTTTGTGGACAGAGTCTGCTCACTTCACTTCATCTGACTCAGAGAGTTGACCTCCTTATTAACCTCCACTTTCATCCATCTCTTCTTATCTTGTTACCAACGTCACCGTCTCCCACCAGCGTCTAATTAAAAGATAACCACGGAGACCCTTTCCTTCCTCGTATTCAGGAGAATCTGTGTATGTATTACTAATGAATCAGGCCCAATAAGGAATCTCAATTGCAAGATTAAACCTATTTGGTCCAAATGTTACTTGTTGCTAGTCGTGTGCAGTCGCAAGGATGGAGAGGGCTGCTGCTTAAGATGAATATACACAAAGAAGGTAATTTGAAAGAAGGGGTGTCTCGCATGCCTATTAAATGTTCCTGCACCACCAGCTGTATGTGGACACAAATGGTGAAAGCTTCATCATACCATCTATCCTCAAGGTTATGAGTTTCATGGAATTGAAGAAGAGCAGGTGAACAAATAGAAGAAAATGAACATTAAGTGAGCATGATGAATGTATTACATCACACACTATGCTGGATATGCTCATTAGCTTTCAGTTTGCAATTACTCATCATTAGATGTACATGGCAACACCTCAAAGAGCGTTCAAATGGTTGTTGCAGTGTGCCAATCAATTGTTTAATTGCCTCAATTATTTGTTAATTTCTTGCTTTTTCAGTGGCGTCTGACTCAAAGTACTATGGCATCGCTCTCTCTCTCGTTGTCATCTGTGAGACATTAGGTTGGCAAAAATGTACACAAATCAGCACTTGTTTTTTTTTCACAAAACTGAGTCAGTCCTGTGACATTTGTTTTGAATAGATACAAAATGTTATGAAGGGGGATTGTGTTTTTTTTACCAAAATGTGTGAGTGAGTATTGAGAGCCTGTCATGTGTATTGAGTGAAATGGCAGTAACTGCCACAACATTTGTACTGGAAAACATAATCAGATTTTTATTTGAAATGGATAGCAGGATTCAAACTGCAATTCATCCAAGTCAAATTTGAGATATTGTAGCATCCTTGGTGTAACACCAGAAACCTCCCCAAGAAGTTCCAACCTCTTGTAACAGCCTAGATGTTGAACTGGCTGACTGACATACCAGGTTGCCGTTTTGAAAATCCTGATCACATATAGAATTCGCTATTCGTTACACTATTTTCCCATGAGTCCAGATGAGTCCAGAAGTTGACCCCAGGGCTACCCTTTAAGCCTATGCACTCTCCATGGGGTCGGAAGAAAGCGGATGTTTCTGTTTTTCAGGGATACAGTATTTTCAAACTACTTTCCGTTTCCCCTGAAAACGGACGTGGGGACTCTGCTCAGGCGTCTTTTTACGCCTGCTTTGTTAGATTAAGGCCTATGAGACAGACAGTCCCCTGGGGCTCTGCTTTTCTCCTACCCTGTCTGTCTTCTGTCCCAGTGCTTTCCCCTGTCCTGTCTTCTGGCATTAGGACCAGAGGACTGTCTCATCACACATACCTTCAGCTGAAGGCTTTTAATGAAAGGTCTACATCAACACCCTGACAGTAACGGTGTCAGTGGGACAGGTCGAGGCCCTTAGCCTCTTCAGGGGACCTCTGCTTATCTGCCACCTGGAATTTGCAGACCTGCCTTTTTAAATGAGAGTTGTTCCAGACCTGAATAGGACAGGATTGGATAGACAAGCACGTAGACAAGAGAGCCACTGACAGTAGCACCAATGGGTGTTCCAGTCATTCTTCCCTTCAAAAGTAGATTGTGTGTCTGGATCCTGCATAACATTCTGCTCCGTGGCCATGAGTCATCATGCCATGTTTACTGATGACACAAATCAGGGCATTACCTTTACCATCACTCACCGCCATCACCCATCCATCGGCCACTCATAGCCTGCTCAGTTCTGTTCCTCCAGTCCTCGAAAGGCCATCAAAGGTCAACGTGGCAGAGATGACTGCCCTCTCTCCCCTCTCCCCTATCTACGCACCGCTGTGAATGAGTGCCTCTGCTTTGGCCCTATTCGCCTGCCTGCATGGCTGGGCCCTGATCGCAGGCGTAAGGGGGTTAAGGTAATGCTAGCTGACATCCTGAGAAAACTGATATTGCTTCGAGGGCTTTGTGGGTATGTGGGGGTAGCAAAGAGGAGGGGTGGGGTTTGTTTGGGGGCTGGGGGGGGGTGAGGGCAATGTCTCACAAGCACCTTTAACAGCCTTTTAAAAGCTCTGAGAGGGACCAACCTGACGGCAACTGCTCACGGGCGGAATCGTTGTCAGGGCAACAATTTTTCAGAGTTCTGATTTCCTAGAATGCCATGGATGGAGATCATCATCATGGGGCCTGTGCTGTGATGCGATAGCCTGACACGATGCTCTAGACACGCTGCAACCCCGGGTCTGGCCTCGCCATAGTCTCTGTGTAATTACAACCGCTTGTACTGAATCATAATTCAGCTACCATGCAGCAACCTCTGTAATAACATCCCGTACTCCTGGAACGCTCTCTCCACTTCCCACAGCATTCCATGTCAGTCTATCTCCCATCGCTTAATGCTATGTAGAGGCTAGGCCTGACTGTCCACTGAAAGATGTCCTGGCTACAGTACAGTCCAATGCTTTGTTATACAGAACAGTTCTCAAGTCAAAGGGAAGCAAGAAAGAATGTACACTGTGATTGCTCAATTAATTCAATTAGCTAATAGGACCCAATTACAAGCGCAATTGGAAAACTATTTAATAAAAATCCCAGAATCAATTTGAAATCCAGCGATGAAAGAGCTCCTTTCTTATTGGTATTAATTCTCCCGCCACTCTTTTCTGACCTCCCTTTGTGTTCTGTGCTCTCATCTCTCTGCAAAAGATGGAGAATGGCTTTAGAGTGAGAATGAGAGAAACGCCTGACACTCCATGGGAAGGCTGTAGGGCGGGTAGAGACGACCAGAGGAGATCACAGCAGTACAACTGAACACATCAGAAAACACTGCTGTAGGCAAGCATACGTCAACAGTGCCTAATGTGAGCCATCGGTATGCATGATGTTAAATAGATTGTGAAAATGCTCTTTTTATGACTAAGATGGAGCTTTTCATTAATCCTAGAGCTGAACCTACCTCCGCAAAACAAGAAGAGCATCCCTCGGGGGAAGACAGACAGAGAACACCCATGGTGGGGTACAGGGATCCGAGATTTTAAAACATCACACACTCTCTCGCAGTCGCATCCACCCCATTAAGTGTTTGTGTGTGGGTGTGTGTGTGTGTGTGTGAGAGAGAGAGAGAACGAGAGAGAGAGAAGAGAGAGAGAACCAGAGAGAGAGGGAGAAAATGAGAGAGAATGAGAGCGAGAGAGAGAGAGTGAGAGAGAGAGAATGAGAATGAGAGAGAGAGAACAAGAGACAGAGAGAGAGAACGAGAGAGAGAGTGTGCGCATACACATGCGAGTGTGGGTGGCTGTGTTTGAGACAGATATTCACATAACTTCAATCATGGCCTTGCTTTAATGTGCATGGTCTACTGTTGTACAGACCTTCTCTGAAGACACACATGATCAATTTAAGCGCTTTTGAATCAATTTCTGGCAACACCTTATGATGACACCCACATATTAGGCAACAGCTTAAAGGATACAACACATGCTGTTCCTGAATAGTACTGTATTTCATATGAATCCTCCAGAGGAGGTTGGTGGCATCTTAATTGGTGAAGACGGGCTAGTGGTAATGGCTGAAAAGGAAAAGATGGAAGGGTATCAAATACATCAAACACATGGTTTCCATGCGTTTGATGCCATTCCATTCACTCTAGTTTCAGCCATTATTATGTGCCATCCTCCCCTCAGCAGCCTCCACTGTAATCCTCAAATTATTATTTTTTAAACCATTTCTGTGAGCAATGATTTAACAGAGTAATGATTTATGAAAAGAAGGACCTGATAAATAATACAGTTTTTCTGAATTGCGTACAATTCAAAACAGAGTTCTCAAGACACAGAACTCGGTGGCCTTTTGGAAAACACTAAATGCATTTTCAAAATGTATTTGCCCTTCTCAAACATAAATACATTCATCAAAATTATATGATACCTTCAAAGTTGCTAATACATTCCTCAAAAGAAAATTACTGTCTGCAAAAAGATTAACACAAACCTAAGCTGAGTATAAGCTGACAAAACAGAAAGTTAGTCAGGCTTTTAAAAAATCCCGGTGGTCAATAGATTTTCTTTGCAGTCACTAAATCATGATGATCAGAATCCCCAATTTAAATAAGGAAAGGTGAATACAGTGGAACACATCTGATACCAATGTACAGGCCTCAATCCATACCAAAGCAAAGCTGTATAATGGAAGCTCACAATGTTGGGGATGATGATTTAGGAGTAACCCACAGTTACTTAGAAGAAACCACTTCATTCTCTGTCATCTCTGCATTGCTTTTGCTTTATCTTGGCCAGGTCGCAGTTGTAAATGAGAACGTGTTCTCAACTAGCCTACCTGGTTAAATAAAGGTGAATTTTTTTTTACAAATATCTGCAATGTTTAAAAAAAGAACATACAAATTAGACATGCCTTGCTTGATCTTTCCCTATATTCTACCTGATGTACTACTGATGAAGCTATTTACAATTTTGTGCAGTAGTATTTACTGATTTCCAGAAACAGTGAACACTTTTGAAACGTTTTCTCTTCTAATGAAAACAATGTGTTTATATTCTGTGAACAAAACACTTTTGTATTCATTGCTGGCAATTGTATTTACACTTTTGCAAAAGTGTGTCTCAGATGTGCAATCCAGGTCCAAAGGCAAGAAAATGATCAGACATTCTGCAGATGTATTTAAACTTTTGATCATGGTTGTTCTGCTATATCTAGGTACGTTTAAGCACAGTTTAAAAAAGAAAATTCTTACGGCTTAGGTCTCCAATTGAAAAAGTGTAACCATAAAGCTTCAGAACTGATGGATTTCCTCTTTCCTCTACAAAAGTCAGATCTTGATTGTGTCTATTGAATAGACAGATGGCAAAGGCTGTGTGGTTCCTTCATATAGTCCTAGTACAATATAAGCACTATGTCTGTAGATCACTTTAGATCACTGTAAAGTAGACCAATGGCTGTGCAATGTTGTGCAACACTGTGACTGAATGAATCACAGCAAAGCAGCACCATGAGCATGACTATGTACTTGCAGCAGAGTGTGTGTTTATGTCTGTCTAACTTAGGACCACGCGTCAACGTAGCTGGGGTATGTGTGTGTGTGCGTGTGCGTGTGTGTGTATGTTGTCCAGTCCAGATCCAATCTGAATACGGCCTCATTCCGAGGCTGTCATCCTGTCATCCACGGTAAAGAGAAGAAGGAATACAATCTAATCAGTCTTGCTGCTCACATAGTTCAATGAATCATCAGAAGGCATCATAAAAAATAATGCCTGTCCTCTTATGTCTCCAACCCCAACATCAACACCATCATATAGCCTGTCGATCCCAGCCCCAGCTCCGGCTCCAGCTCCAGCCTTAGACCCATATTATCACAGAAGGTAAATCTATTTCAGAGCAGAGGAGACCATTTTGGAAGGTTTGGATGGATGAGTGATGTGTGAGCCTCTTTCCCCTCCCCAAGTAATGGTCCATACATAACTGATCATGACATCTGAGATAATAATTATAGTTACCTGCTAACTTGCACCTTTGAATTGAAGCGAGAGAGACAGAGACAGAGAGACAGAGAGACAGAGAGAGAAAGAGAGAGATATTTGCACTGTCACAATGTGAAGTTATTCTGGGTGACAGACACCGTTGCTAATAGAGAACCTAAACGAACTTTACTCTTAACATGTGATTGCTACATCTATTTTTTTACTTTTAATTAACCTGTCTGGGATAGGGGGCAGTATTTTCACGGCCGGATAAAAAACGTACCCGATTTAAACTGGTTACTACTCTTGCCCAGAAACAAGAATATGCATATTATTAGTAGATTTGGATAGAAAACACTCAAGTTTCTAAAACTGTTTGAATGGTGTCTGTGAGTATAACAGAACTCATATGGCAGGCAAAAACCTGAGAAGATTCCAAGCAGGAAGTGGCCTGTCTGCGAATTTGTAGTCCTTCTGTTGCTTCTCTATCGAAACTACAGTATCTGAGCTGTTACGTGACACTTTTTAAGGCTTCCATTGGCTCTCTAAAGCCTTCAGAAACCGGATTGAGGCATCTCCTGTCTCTGGGAAGATAACAGGAGCACAGTTTGTCAGTGGACTGCCTGGTGACAGAGAGATTGGAGATGCGCGGTCACGAGAACTCACCATTTTTTCTCTTCCTTTTTGAATGAATACAGCATTGTCCGGTTGGTATATTATTGCTATTTTACGAGAAAAATAGCATAAAAATGTATTTTAAACAGCGTTTGACATGCTTCTAAGTACGGTAATCGAACATTTTGCATTTTTTTGTCTGGAAAAACGCTCGCGCGTTACCCTTTGGATAGTGACCTGAACGCACAAACAAAACGGGGGTATTTGGACATAACTATGGATTATTTGGAACAAAAACAACATTTGTTGTGGAAGTAGCAGTCCTGGGAGTGCATTCTGACGAAGAACAGCAAAGGTAATACCATTTTTCTAATAGTAATTCTTGAGTTTAGTGAGCCCCGAAGTTGGCGGGTTTCTGAATAGCTAGCCTGTGATGGCTGAGCTATGTACTCAGAATATTGCAAAATGTGCTTTCGCAGAAAAGCTATTTTAAAATCTGACATAGCGATTGCATAAAGGAGTTCTGTATCTATAATTCTTAAAATAATTGTTATGTATTTTGTCAACATTTATGATGAGTAATTTAGTATATTTACTGGAAGTTTTGGGTGGGAATGCTAGTTCTGAACGTCACATGCTAATGTAAAAAGCAGTTTTTTTTATATAAATATGAACTTGATTGAACAAAACATGCATGTATTGTATAACATAATGTCCTAGGAGTGTCATCTGATGAAGATCATCAAAGGTTAGTGCTGCATTTAGCTGTGTTTTGGGTTTTTGTGACATATGCTTGCTTTGAAAATGGCTGTGTGATTATTTTTGGCTGGGTACTCTCCTAACATAATCTAATGTTTTGCTTTCGCTGTAAAGCCTTTTTGAAATCGGACAATGTGGTTGGATTAACGAGAGTCTTATCTTTCAAATGGTGTAAAATAGTCGTATGGTTGAAAAATTTAAATTATTGCATTTTTGAGGTATTTGTATTTCGTGCCACGTTCTTCCATTGGATATGTGGCGAGGCGTTCCGCTAGCGGAACGTCTAGATGCAAGAGGTTTTAATGATATATAACCACTGATTCTTGAAGAATATAACTTAGAAATGCCTCATGAGCTGACTTCAACTGTCATTCCCCATCAGAACCCAAAATATAAGCTTGTTTTACTCCATTGTTTATAAACAGTGTAGTAGTAAACAAACACTAATTCGCTTTAAAACATGGTTAGAACTATCACCTTCATATCATGGATGTCAGTCCTGGCATTTGTAGCTCTGGATATTCATTTGAGAGTGGTTACATTTCTCTGGCCCCATCCCTCAGTTGTTTACTCAAAAAGTGGCAGGGTGCTACCTCTTTGTTATCGTTTGAACTGCAGATTGACCCTTTAACACCGGTTAGCATTTCTTTCGTCACTCTTTAGAGAGCAGAAATAAAAAATCAATTAGAAAATATCAGGTTGAGTTGTTATTCTTGGTGCCTATGAAACTGACTCCCATGTGGGTTATTTTATTGCATGCAATTAAAATACTGCAAGGATCGAAAGATGACAAGGTTTCAGATGGCTAACAAGCGATGGCACAAGCATTTTCAACAGAATGATGTTTAAGCATGGCAAACGATCCAATCGGAATCCATGTCACAGAAAGTGTGTTACAGTGAATAGCCAGAGAGAGGATAGTGTGACTAAAAGGGATATTCAGAACAGGGCTTATATCAAATGAAATTAAATCATACTTTATTTGTCACATGCGTCGAATACAACAAGTGTAGACCTTACCGTGAAATGCTTACTTATAAGCCCTTAACCAACAGTGCAGTTCAAGAAGAGTTAAGAAAATATTTACCAAATAAACTAAAGTAAAAAATTAAAAAATATAAAAAGTAACACAATAACTTTTTTTATAAATGTTTTATTTTATTTTTGTTTATTTGGGAAATATTTTCTTAACTCTTCTTGAACTGCACTGTTGAAAATGCTATGATCAGTGCCTCAGCCACGGCTCTCACTTCAGCTCATGTTCTTTGGCATGTAAACATAACGATTGTTGCTGCATTAGAGCGGTGAAATAGACTCCATTTCAGGATATCTTTTCCTTTGAGATTGATATGACACACGTGTTACAATCAGGGAAGTCTTCTTTTTTTTCATCTTGCTGCTCTCTACATTCAACCACTGTCAGTGTCAATGTGTTGGAACCTGATGTTATGGCTGTAGTTAATTCAACAGAAACAACTCCTCTCCATTCATCATTTGGATGTTTGTGCGGGGTTGTCTGCGGAAATGCGCTCTGAATGTTTATTTGACGGTATTAAAGGTGAATGGGACTTGGGGAAGTGTTGAGAGGCAGAGGCAGGGTGATGGCGTAACCTTCTGCGATGTGTATAATCCAGTGAGTTAGGGGATGTTAAGTGCACTCATTTCACAGTCCATTTCACAACAGTCAGCCCTAGGAGAATGCTTTGCGTACAATGACTCAGGATATACTCTTAACATTCTTGAGGAGCTTTCTATTCTGCATATATTTAGTTTGAGAGAGAGAGAGAGAGAGAGAGAGAGAGAGAGAGAGAGAGCATACACATGCGAGTGTGGGTGGCTGTGTTTGAGACAGATATTCACATAACTTCAATCATGGCCTTGCTTTAATGTGCATGGTCTACTGTTGTACAGACCTTCTCTGAAGACACACATGATCAATTTAAGCGCTTTTGAATCAATTTCTGGCAACACCTTATGATGACACCCACATATTAGGCAACAGCTTAAAGATATGCAATCCAGGTCCAAAGGCAAGAAAATGATCAGACATTCTGCAGATGTATTAAAACATTTGATAATGGCTGTTCTGTTATATCTAGGTACGTTTAAGCACAGTTTAAGAAATACAATTGTTACGTCTTATGTCTCCAATTGAAAAACTGTAACCATAAAGCTCCAGAACTGATGGACTTCCTCTTTCCTCTATAAAAGTCAGATCTTGACTGTGTCTATTGAATAGACAGATGGGTTACTTTTCTTTATCCACTGTTAGTAGTATGAATTAATGAATCCTCTCAGGAGTCAGGACATTCTGCCCTGTTCATAGTGAATAAGCAGTTTACTCTACATCACAGATTGTGTGGACAGAGATCAAGACTGCATTGGGCTTGTTGCATTCCACAAACCTCACCTGGGTAACGATATGGAATGGTCAAAGTGTTTTTTAGGAGTCGATGCCTACAGAAAACTCAATTCCTGACACAGAACCCTTACGAATTAATGCCATGGTCACGGAACATACAAGGGAGCCATACAGACAAATCTTGCCAGTATGAGTCAGTCTAGCGCAGTGTTGCATCTCTCTCTATCTACCTCTCTTTCTCCCACCAACCCTCCCTGTCTCCCTCTCTCTCTCTCCCCCCCCCCCTTCCCACCTCCCCCCTATCTCTCTCTTTCTCTCTCTCTCCATTCTACCAACACAGAGCTGCTTGGACGGGGCCTTCAATGAGCAGATGGTATCTGCCGGGAGGAGACTGAAGCTGGAACTCGGGCTCGTGATTGGCTGCACAGCCCAATGGAAGTCCCCTTCCTTCCCAGCCAAACTCTTTACAGACGGAACAACATCGCTCCAGGGGAAGTCATTGGGCTGTTTTTTGGAAATCCATCCTCCAATTTCTCTTTATCTTCTATATAAAATCCAAAGCATAAGCAACAATGAACCACTCTCTAGAGACTCTGTTGAAAATACGCTACCGTTGTTTCTACTTGGTATTTGGATAACATACTAAATGTTGATTACTGTGATTTTATTCACTTTAAATAAATGGATGTCCTAGACACATGACCACTCTGAACTAGATTGGAATGTCAAACAGCAATAACACCATCTATTAAGAGCCAGTATAATATGTTATGCATGTAGCCATACATTATTAACTTGGTATAGCATTACTCTATTCTATCTACTCCATAGCTGCTTACATTCTGCCCCATGGCATATTAAAGAAACTTAAGAACAGTGGGCTACCCAGAGGGCTCTTGCTGAGTGTGCACTTGTTAAACCGAGAGAGAGAGAGAGAGAGAGAGAGAGAGAGAGAGAGAGAGAGAGAGAGAGAGAGAGAGAGAGAGACAGACAGACAGACAGACAGACAGACAGACAGACAGACAGACAGACAGACAGACAGACAGACAGACAGACAGACAGACAGACAGACAGACAGACAGACAGACAGACAGACAGACAGACAGACAGACAGACAGACAGACAGACACAGAGAGAGAGAAAGAGAGAGACAGAGAGAGAGAGAGGTACAGAGAGAGATAGATAGAAAAGAGAAAGACAGAGAATGAAAGAGAGGGGGAGGGGGGAGCAGCAGAGCGACGCAGGGTAAAGTAAATCTAAAGCTGTTTGAGCCCTGCACCTCTTTTTCCATGCAGCGTGTTGCATTGATACAGTAGCCCAGTACACACAACCTGTCTCCCCCTGGGATCTGCTCACATCACATGTGTTCTCTATCTGTCTAGCATCATGTAGCTAGGCTACCAGTGGCTGTGTTCATTAAGAACATGCCAGAAGGAATAACCCAATAACAGAAGACATCAAATCTATCCAGGGGAACCTCAAAGACTGGGCTAAATTGAATCTAAATAAAAAATGTTGTTCTTAGTCAGCCTCTTCAGATAATTAACCCAGTGATATGTAGAGTACTTTTCCCTTTTAGCTGTACGTTTGTCAAAAACAAGAAAAAAAATGATCTGCAGAAAAGTGCACATTTGGAAGCAATCATGTCAGCGGTCCGATTTGAAGGCAAGCTGAGTCAAAGATAGAACAGAGCTTATCTTATACCCTAAACAGACAAAGAGAGGCCTGGGGTATAGATATCCTGCAAATGGAAACAGCATTATTAATATCATGATGTCATTACTGTAATCTGACTTTCAAGGCAGTGTTCAATTCCCCAGAGGTCATACTCCAGTGCAACCTCTGCAGAAACCAATGTCTGATATTTACCACATCTTCCATAAGACATGGCCGTTCATTTTCAGGTGTATGTCTGTCACCATCGTATTTAGAAAGATCTTGTTAAAGGGGCTGTGCTGTCAAAAACGTGATTTCCCTGTGTTATATATACTGCTCAAAAAAATAAAGGGAACACTTAAACAACACATCCTAGATCTGAATGAAAGAAATAATCTTATTAAATACTTTTTTCTTTACATAGTTGAATGTGCTGACAACAAAATCACACAAAAATAATCAATGGAAATCCAATTTATCAACCCATGGAGGTCTGGATTTGGAGTCACAATCAAAATTAAAGTGGAAAACCACACTACAGGCTGATCCAACTTTGATGTAATGTCCTTAAAACAAGTCAAAATGAGGCTCAGTAGTGTGTGTGGCCTCCACGTGCCTGTATGACCTCCCTACAATGCCTGGGCATGCTCCTGATGAGGTGGCGGATGGTCTCCTGAGGGATCTCCTCCCAGACCTAGACTAAAGCATCCGCCAACTCCTGGAGAGTCTGTGGTGCAACGTGGCGTTGGTGGATGGAGCGAGACATGATGTCCCAGATGTGCTCAATTGGATTCAGGTCTGGGGAACGGGTGGTCCAGTCCATAGCATCAATGCCTTCTTCTTGCAGGAACTGCTGACACACTCCAGCCACATGAGGTCTAGAATTGTCTTGCATTAGGAGGAACCCAGGGCCAACCGCACCAGCATATGGTCTCACAAGGGGTCTGAGGATCTCATCTCGGTACCTAATGGCAGTCAGGCTACCTCTGGCGAGCACATGGAGGGCTGTGCGGCCCCCCAAAGAAATGCCTCCCCACACCATGACTGACCCACCGCCAAACCGGTCATGCTGGAGGATGTTGCAGGCAGCAGAACGTTCTCCACGGCGTCTCCAGACTCTGTCACGTCTGTCACATGTGCTCAGTGTGAACCTGCTTTCATCTGTGAAGAGCACAGGGCGCCAGTGGCGAATTTGCCAATCTTGGTGTTCTCTGGCAAATGCCAAACGTCCTGCACGGTGTTGCGCTGTAAGCACAACCCCCACCTGTGGACGTCGGGCCCTCATACCACCCTCATGGAGTCTGTTTCTGACCGTTTGAGCAGACACATGCACATTTGTGGCCTGCTGGAGGTCATTTTGCAGGGCTCTGGCAGTGCTTCTCCTGCTCCTCCTTGCACAAAGGCGGAGGTAGCGGTCCTGCTGCTGGGTTGTTGCCCTCCTATGGCCTCCTCCACGTCTCCTGATGTACTGGCCTGTCTCCTGGTAGCGCTTCCATGCTCTGGACACTACGCTGACAGACACAGCAAACCTTCTTGCCACAGCTCGCATTGATGTGCCATCCTGGATGAGTTGCACTACCTGAGCCACTTGTGTGGGTTGTAGACTCCGTCTCATGCTACCACTAGAGTGAAAGCACCGCCAGCATTCAAAAGTGACCAAAACATCAGCCAGGAAGCATAGGAACTGAGAAGTGGTCTGTGGTCCCCACCTGCAGAACCACTCCTTAATTGGGGGTGTCTTGCTAATTGCCTATAATTTCCACCTGTTGTCTATTCCATTTGCACAACAGCATGTGAAATTTATTGTCAATCAGTGTTGCTTCCTAAGTGGACAGTTTGATTTCACAGAAGTGTGATTGACTTGGAGTTACATTGTGTTGTTTAAGTGTTCCCTTTATTTTTTTTGAGCAGTGTATATATATATATACAACACCAGTCAAAGGTTTGGACACACCCACTCATTCAAGTGATTTTCTTTATTTTTACAATTTTCTACATAGTAGAATAATAATGAAGACATCAAAACTACGAAATAACACATATGGAATCATGTAGTAACCAAAAAAGTGTTAAACAAATCAAAATATAAGTTGTATTTGAGATTCTTCAAAGAAGCCACCTTTTTGCCTTGATGACAACTTTGCACACTCTTGGCATTCTCTCAACCAGCTTCATGAGGAATGCTTTTCCAGCAGTCTTGAAGGAGTTCCCACATATGCTGAGCACTGGTTGCTTTTCCTTCACTCTGCGTTCCAATTCATCCCAAACCAGGCTGTCAAGTGTCTTTTACTGAGGAGTGGCTTCCGTCTGGTCACTTTGCCATAAAGGCCTGATTGGTGGAGTGCTGCAGAAATGGTTGTCCTTCTGGAAGGCTCTCCCATCTCCACAGAGGAACTCTAGAGCTCTGTCAGAGTGACCATTGGGTTCTTGGTCACCTCCCTGATCATGGCCCTTCTCCCCCGATTGCTCAGTTTGGCCGGGCGGCCAGCTCTAGGAAGAGTCTTGGTGGTTCTAAACTTCTTCCATTTAAGAATGATGGAGGCCACTCTATTCTTGTGGACCTTAAATGCTGCAGAAATGTTTTGGTTGCATTCCCCAGATCTGTGCCTCGACACAATTCCTTTAACCTCATGGCTTGGTTTTTGCTCTGGCATGCACTGTCAACTGTGGGACCTTATATAGACAGGTCTGTGCCTTTCCTAATCATGTCCAATCAATTGCATTTACCACAGGTGGACTACAAAACAAGTTGTAGAAACATCTCAAGGATGATCAATGGAAACAGGATGCACCTGAGCTCAATTTCGAGTCTCATAGCAAAGGGTCTGAATACTTATGTAAATAAGGTATTTCTATGTTTTATTTTTTATACATTTGCAAAGATTAAAAAAAAAATGTTTATCGCTTTGTCATGATGGGGTATTGTGTGTAGATTGCTGAGGAAATGTTTTTAATTAATACATTTCAGAATAAGGCTGTAACGTAACAAAATGTGGAAGAAGTCAAGGTTTCTGAAAACTTTCAGAATGCACTGTATATATACATATATTTCCACACTATGAAATTGGAATAATACTGTGAAATTGTGAAAATTCTGATCATGTATTTTTAGTGTAAGAACTGTTTGAAAATACCACCTGAAATTTCAGCGTGTTTTGCATGGGAGCGGTTTCAGACCATCTAGCTACATCAATTTTTGATATTGAGATAAAAACGGCTGCATTGGACCTTTAAGAATACTTGGTCATAAAAGGCTGACTTCCACTGAACATTGGAATTATCATAGGGTGATGTTGGTAAGAAAATGAATGTGCAAACCCAATGTGTTAACATTTCCAATGAGAAATGTCAAAACTTCTAAAAGCTGTTGCATGGTGCAGCCGACTAGTCCTTCAGACTATCCGTGGTGGGGTTTTTTATGACTACCTATATCCACCACAATTCCTCTCAATTGACAGTTGTGTCAGTTAATAGTTTTCCATTCCATTGGACACCACACGTGTGTCTCCAGATCGTTTTCTCGGATTGCCAAGAGGATGCTGCACAGCACAGCTGTAGAACATCTAGAGTGGGAAATATTTCTAACACACCGGAGTTTTCTCCGACGTATCGAAGTTATTGCAAGGATGCATATGGTGGGGTATAGAAGGCACCTCACATGCTGTGATATTTCTAACTCGTCTGAATAGCAGAGTCAGTTACTCATGCACTTCCATAGTGGCTCAAAATAATTGTAGATATCAGTAGTGAGATATTTTCGATCAATTATAACATTGTTTGCCCCACAAATGCATACATGAAGCAACATAACTTCGTTTGTTCGCTTCCTGACAAAAACATATCTCGTTGCTCTGCAGTCCGCATCATTTCCATGTGGACTACGGGTGCGGACACAGACCTGCACACACACGCTGCACCTTTATACATAAACAATCTTACAATCAATGCGTGCCTCAATATTCGTGGTGTTGCACTTCTCAGGGTACACAAACACCACATAATGAGATCTCGACGTTTCTCTGCAAGTATTTGCCTATATTTTGCAATTGTGTCATTATAGTAAAAATCATTAGGCTACACAAACTCCTAGGCTACAACACTTCCGTTTGTCTAAATAATTGCTTTCAGTTAATTTAATACAACCACATATAGATCTTGAGCGTACTGAAATGTGAATAATTGAATGCCTTTGTCTATCTTCTACTTCATATTTGAATTTCAAAGTTGACCCATTTTACGGCTACTTACCCCTTTACCGGGTCTGCTCTGGCAGAATCTTCTCGGTGTGAACTGACCCATATCCAATGCACAAACGTGTCAATGTAAGAATCAAGAAAAATGTCGTTCCTGTTGGTAATATTGTGTAGATTACTTGAAGAATGTCCTCGACCTTACTTCCAAAAAGCTCCATCCATCGTTTGAAATATCCCAAAGAAATCCATGCGTTTGAGTAGGCTGTCTCGATCCCAAAGCCGCTGGAGAGCTTTCAGTGGAAAGTGCTGCTGAAAGTCTTGACTCGCCTAACTTTCGTTGCCTGCTGCTGATTACAGATAAATCGAATTGACCGGTGACGTAAATTAGCCTTTATACTACAGTCACTTATTGTGTTTAAACAACATATATTGACATTTCCTGATAATGAAGATGACTGAAAAGCAAACCTCGCATGCCCGCGGAATGGAGACAGCACTGTCCAATCGATGGAGTGCACTCAGCGCCCACTGAATTCATTTGATCATAATGCAACGCAGCAAAATGCACATTTCATTTTGGTAAAGGGATTGGTATCAATGCCTTTGCTGAGAACCGGATAGAATGCGCAAATATTTCACAATTACCAGAAGGCAGTTACACCACATTCCAAGAAAGAGTGCGCCATGCACTTATTAAATGGTGCTGGTATTCTTTTTGATTTATGCTATGTCGATTAGACCACCTGCTACACTAAGCTTCATTTAATTTCAGACTTGAAATTCACTGAGTTTACTTGTTTTGGAGTTATACCCTAATCCTGCAAACAGGCGAGCTTTCTCTAACAGACGCTGCATTGCCAATGCGATGCTTGCTGTATTGTATGCTGCATTTTCCTATTTCTGAACATGCTGTTCTTTTAGAATGATCAAGCCAAATTCTGGGTTGCAGAAAGTTATGGTTCATGATGCATTAGCCTCCTTTAGGATAAACCGTTTTTAGTTTGTCCAAAATTAACTGCACAGGTAGGGGAGAGTGGGGTAAATTGAGCCAAAGCGGTAAGCTACAGAAATGTGTAGGCGGCTCAACTTACCCCATATGGACAAGCTATGTTTTCAAATGAATTCTGATTATTTCCAGGGATACACAACATCCTGAAATATATGTAGATATCTTTGTTGAAATATATGTAGATACCATATTTCCCTTGATGGAGTGATGCTGAATGTGAACAAAATGGCTCAACTTAACAGTTAAATAAAGGTTAAAAATAAATAAATAAATAACCCATTGGCCCCTACAGTACATATAATTTCCCTGTACTACTTGATTGAATCATTTTATCTGATTGTTTGTGGAGTTGTTTGGTGTGCTCACCTCAGGGGCAGGTTGATGTTTATTGTTGGGCACCAGTGTGGCGCAGCGGTCTAAGGTACTGCATCTCAGTGCTAGAGGCGTCATGACAGACCCTGGTTTGATCCAGGGCTGTATCACAACCCGCTGTGATCGGGAGTCCCATAGGACAGCGCACAATTGGTCCAGCGTCGTCCGGGTTCGGTGAGGGTTTGCCCGGGATAGGCCGTCATTATAAAATAATAATTTGTTCTTAACTGACTTGCTTAGTTAAATAGAGGTTAAATAAAAATGAATCTTGCCCTGGAGGCAGAACTTGAGTGATTTCCGCTAGATTGGCCAGTGTTATACTGTAAAAATGTATGAAAACTAAAATGTCCTTTTTGGTCTTAATTTACGGTTAGGGTTAAGCATTAGGGTTATCAGTATGGTTAAGGTTAGCGTTAAGGTTAAGGTTAGGTTTAATATCAGATTTTATGACTTTGTAGCTGTGCCACCTAATGACCACTCTGCAGAGCTGCCTCCAGGACAAGATTAATGACAATAAATGCCAACGTGCACCCCAGGGCTTGTAAGAAGGCCCTGACTAGAAGGCAGGCACCCTGCTTCCCTCACACATGCCTGGTTTTATAATCCACCACAGAGCTGGCTGAAGGGCAGTGCACACCTGCCAATAATGACCTCTCTCCTCCAGGGACCATAAAGTTACTTTACAATGAAAAGTAGCGCGTTATATTACTTTGCATTATTTTCATGAATCTCTAAATCTCACTATTTGTTTGACTGTTGGAGGGAGCAAGGCAAATCTAATAGCTTAATTGCAGTGCCACATTTTTAAACTCTTACTTTGTCACACCTTTACACAATAATCCCGTGACAGGAATGTTCAATCTTGCTATTCCTGAGGTCCCTGCAGACTCTTAGTTCAAATGAGGAGATACCCTCAAGATACCTGAAGCAAGCTGTTTCTCAAATTGAGCCTGCCTGTGAGCACAGCTGCTGTGTGATGTTCCCTTGATGCCCTCTGGTCAGGGAGCTACAGTATGCTCCTGATTCAGGGGCCAGGCAGACTTTGCAGGTCACACCTGTGGAGTGCTGAGCAGATTCCACCTCAACCATCCAACCTCCATCTGAACCGTGAAAGAATAGGCGGGATGATGCTCTATATCTAGGAAGCATCTTTCTGGGCTTAAAAAAAAGCATCTGAGCCAATCAATGTTGCTGCATAACTCTGTTGGAGCAAATTCAACCCTAACTAAGCATGCAGTACACCTCAGCCAGTGATGGGAAACTCCGGTCATAGGGGGCCTGAGTACCTGCTGGTTTTCTCTTTCACAAACTTAGCAGGCCCTTGTGTACTACATCAGAATGTTGTGCGTTCGAAGGGGACCAGAGTACAAACCGCACAGCTCACATTATCTTTAGAAACGTTCTGTGTTTCACAGCATTTTACTAATCACCACACATACACTGTCCCTATCTCATCCCCTGAAACTAATTCTCGGTTTATAGCTAACGTCCTTGGATGAGAGGGAGTAAGATTGTTTTGAGAGTGCATTTAAAACCACAAATCTCACCGTTACTGTTTTGCTTAAAGTCAACGCTTTAAGTGAAAGAGCTTAAGGTAGTTAAAGGTTGCTGGGGGAGCTGGAGCCTTCTTACTCTTGTTTAATGTGTCTGCTTTGAGGAGATCATGTTGAGACAGAGCTTCAGAGCGGTCCTCCCAGTTTCTCTGTGGTGTGCCGACTCTGGAGATTACACGTTTCAATTAGCCGAGGGGCTGAGGAAATTTAAGCCATGCTAATTCCAGTCTCCAGTGAGAAATCCCAGTGAAAAAGCAAACCACTGAGGCATAATCGCCTGCCCCAGACAGCTCTCATTTCATGGATATATTATAGAATTATTTCAAACCTGTCGCTACCAATGTTGGGATTAGTTACTTGGAAAAGTAATATATTTTACATTTAACAAAAGTTACTTTACAGTATTACTTTGTGTGAAAAGTAACGCGTTATATTACTTCGCATTACTTTCATGAACTAAATATCTAAATCAAACCATTTGTTTGACTGTTGGAGGGAGCAAGGCGAGCCACATGCACTCTACCATAGATAGACTACTTACAAACACAGGTTTGATCATTCGTTTCTCCTTTCATCTGTGGACCTGCTTTCCTGTGATAGTGCAGCACTTATAGACTATCATATGGGGAAACCTGTACAGATTTCCTATCTTTTCATTCAAAACCTTTCTCTAGTTCCAGTTATAGACTACACGGACCCATAGAGATGTATAGAGGGCACACTTAGCACTAGATGGGAAAGCCCTCTATGGGTTTTACTATCACAGAAGCGTTCAATGGAAAAGATCAGTTTCACTCTCTAAACCTTTCTATGGACAGCAGCTGACATGACATTTCTCCAAACAGCCTTTCTCCGCTCGCTTGAGAACGAAATGAGGAAACAAGTCGAGATCGGATCATGAAACACGCGCCTGGTAGAGATATGATTCTGAAAGTATCGCATGAGTTGTTTGACAAAGTAACTAATAATATTACCCAATTTTAAAAAGTATTTTGATTACTTTACTTGTTACTCATAAAGGTAATGACACGTTACTTTCGTCACACATTGATCACTACTTAGTACAGAACTGATCTCTGTTCAGAGCAGTTCAGTATGTTTAATGACAATGTGAATGGCTGAAACCTTGTGGTTTCTCCTTGTGCTGTGACTATAATGCAACTGATTTTAGCAGCTTTCTTTTCACACACTCACACTCTTTCTCATGTACACACACTGCCCTCAGGATGTTGAACTCAATCAGAAAAATTACACCCTGCAGCGCTTTGGACAGAATATACGAGGTCAGGAAACTTGGCTTAAAATGCAGCATTTTAATGGAGGCTGCGCTGGCACGAAAAGTTCAGTTCTCCTATTATTTACAGCTTTTTCTTGTATTAATCACTTGGAGGAGTAACTTTGGAGGCTGTATGAACTGAGGAGACAGAATCTCCCTGTCAAGGTTATGGAGGTGAGGTGATTTCCTTCAACACTTCAATACTCCACAAGAGTTAGTTATTTTCGGACTGAAGAGATGTCTAGCTGCTGTTTGTACCTCCGAACCTGGCAAAGTCCCACGTCATTTCATACAGTTGTTGGAGTTGGAACACAGTTTGTGTTTTTATATCAGCATTGTTGTAAGGAGTGATATGCCCTCAATCACCATTCTGATAGTACCTAGTAGTACAGTATACCACATTGAGAAATAGCACTAAACAAGATTAAAGGTTATTCAGCCCTTATTGTTACAGGATTTCCACATCAATCAACACTGTATGTCACACATCCTATGGTTCTCATGGACTGGAACGTCCTTTACCCTTTACATTACTGAGGTAACAGCAGCCTCTGCTGGTCTCTTTCTTCTAAGTAGGAAAAAGTGTAGGAGGAAATGTGTTATTTACCTTTCCTCCCTGATCTGAAAGTAGAATGCTGCTCAGAGGGTATTGTTTCATGTGAATAGAGTAGCTTTTCCATGTCTATCATTAGTGACAGGCTATAGAAAGTGCATGCAGAAAATGACTGTATTGTGGTCCACAGCAGGTAACGATTTGAGGCAATTACTCTATTACTTTAAAGTATCTTCATTTAGCAAAGGACACTGACACAGAGAGAGGGCTTTGTACATCAAAGCACGGCAGATTACAGTCGAGTCAATTGGTCGCCTTAATTAATATGCAAAGCCAAACACAGTGCATAGAAGCCTGAAGTGTTACAGCAGTCTTTCATTTGTTTAGTTATTAAATAGGGAGAGAGAAGCACATTTTATTAGGTAGAGTTACCAACGGCTTCGGAATGTCTGATTAAACAAGTGTTCTTCCCAATAGCCACAGGGTTAGGTGAGGTACACCATGATTCTGTGTGGAGGGATAACCAAATCATTTCATGTTTAATTGATTCATTTTACACCCTACTGATTTTGTTCATCTTGACCTTTTTAGTTAAGATATAGTCACTAGTTTATATCATTTAATCTTTTCTATACTGAATTTGTCACAGCATTAGAATGACTGTAATACTAAGAGCTCTATTCAGTCTGTAAAGCTGAAGGGTTACAGATTCCGCGATAGAAATGTTAAGGTACTTGCCGATTGAGCCGACATATGCAGCGTGAACGTTGCCTTTAAATTTCAATCATGCTGTAAAGCTGAACTTCCCGGAAGATTATTGCCTGGCTACCCAAACTCCTTGCTCCGGCCAAATGCTACTCCACGCCCACGTTAGTTTCTTCTCCACAATGAGTCAGGATCCGAGTACGTCCCAGACGATTTCTAGAATGGAAATCCATTCTAGACCATCTGCTTGGTCCCAGAAACCGATGGGTTGGGCCAGAGCCAGAACACATGTGGGTATAGCAGCATTTTGAAAATGTGTTGGTTAGAAATGATTGGTTAGAGATTGGTTAGAGATTATCCAATCGCTGATGACTTTGTTTTGTACAACACCCCTCATTTTAACATGACCACAAACAACTTCAATTATGGCAGTCTCAGATTGAAGTATGTAGCGAACAATAGAGCAGCAGAAGAATTCAGTTTGAATTGTCAGTCAAGATTGAATAGAGCCCTAAATCGATTTTTATGCCATTGGTAATGTGTGAGTTGAGCACCCTCTGCTGGAGGGAATCAAACCTACAGTGGTGTCCATGATGAGTGGCTCTCCAGAGGCACCTAAAGAATGAGAGCGGGTTGCCTTAGCAACTACAGACGGGTTAGAGCAGTGGCTATTCAGTTTCATATTATCCATAAAGATTGCTTAATCATTTAAAACCAACACAAAAAAACATTGGTGGCCATCACAGAAAAAGGATACATTTATTTCAAATATTGCTGTGCTGTAGAGTTCAATGATGGTACCGTCTTCTATTGTTGTTTAAATCAGCTGACCCATATCGATTCCAGTGTACAATGTCTTTGATATACATATCTTTATGATGTATATGTAACACTCATGGTTTATTTATTTACTAAAAACAAACTTCTTGTTAGTTTGTTGCACATGTCAAAAACAATAGATGATCGAGACAGATTATGAAGTCATAAATCTATGCATGAAACATATTTTTAAATATGAAACAAAGCATACAGCCTATAAAGCCTAGATGCACAAATGCCTCTGAAAAGAATACATAACCAACCGTGTCCTTGGACACTGGTCTGTGTAGGGAAGGGGTTATTCACACTGCATTTTATTGTGAATGATTGATTGCATTTTCTCTACTGCTTTTCAGAGGAGCTTTCACAGGCCTATTTATTAATTGCTATTAGATATTTACCTCTGAGCCTGGCTACACGCAAAACCTGCCATGGAACCCATTGTCAGTTTATGTACAACCGAAGTAACTGTAATGCACCCAACCCCCACCCTCCATCAATAACCCAAAGGTCCAGTTGTGTATGCTTCAACAAACAGTAAAGAATTACATAGCGTTACCTGGCAAGTGACAACATGACGTGTAACCAACCGAATAGTGAACTTGGGTCCTCTGCACATCTCAAGACCACATTAGCCCACTGAGTTACCATTGGTCTTCAAGCCTCAGGCAAAGTTACTCTGTGTGAGTTGGGAGAACATCCTCCTCTGCTATACTTCACTGCTTTGTTAATCTTTTTTATGAATCAGTTTGGATTAGAATGCCTGTGCCCTGTGTAAATGCATATCCCCAAGATAACAGTACAGTACATTATACTACATATAAGCTACACTACATAACATTACCCTACACTAAAGTTCTCTAAACTACATAACATTACCCTACACTACACTACTCTACACTACATAACATAACATTACCCTACCCTACACTACGATACCCTATTCTACACTACATAACATTACCCTACACTACACTGCTCTACACTACATAACATTACCCTATGCTACATTACTCTACACTACAGTACACTAGCACCTGCGATAAAAGCCACTGAATCCCCTGCCTTCTCTTGGCTGAACCATCTGTCTCCCCCTACTGGTGCCAATAACACATGCAGTGTTACACTTAACACACATGCCACTTGGCCCAAGGTGTTGGCATCACAGACAATAATTATATAATGCTGTCTGTTTACTATATAGTCTGTGCGCCTGTTTTGTTGTTTTTTGCCTTTTACATTTTTTTTAAACAATTATTTTATTAAATTAGGTACATAATAAAAAACAACAGCAGTTTTTAATAAAATGTAATTGCCAATCCAGAAAATGTGTTGTGAAAAAAATAAATATATTATCACAGTACAAATGTCTTTCCTAATACATTTGGTCCATTCATAACAGAGCTGTTTTTGTTTACCACCTTGAACAGAAAGCTACTGTTACTGCAGAGCAAAAACAAAGGGGGTAACCCAAAAAGGAGGTAACACTAGTCTGGTGTCTGTTCGTTGATGACTGTACCTTATCCTGGTTCCTCTTAAGATTGCTTATAGCTTGGGTTTTTAGATAGACACCGCCTGTATTGTTGAGGTCTGCTTGTGAAAAAAAATGCATGTTGTAGATAAGAACAATATACTGTTCACAGCTGGTTCAAATCAAATCAAATGTATTGGTCACATACAAGTGTTCAGCAGATGTTATTGCGGGTGTAGCGAAATGCTTGTGCTTCTAGCTCCAACAGTGCAGTAATATCTAACACGTAATATCCAACAGTTTCACAACATATACTGAAAATACACGTACATCTAAGTAAGGAATGGATTAAGAGTATATATGCATATATGTCAGAGCGGCATTGGACTAAGATACAGTGGCATAGTATGAAATACAGTATATACATATGAGATGGGTGCTGCAATATTTACATACAATTAAAGTGACTAAGATACTGTAGAATAGTATAAAGTACAGTTTATACATATGAGATGAGTAATGCAAGATACAGAGACATTATTAAAGTGGCCAGTGATTCCTAATCTATGTCTATAGGTAGCAGCCTCTGGTGTGCTGGAGATGGCTGTTTAACTTTCAGTGGTGTAGTATAGAATACAATACAGTATATACATATGAAATGGGTGATGCAATATGTAAACACAATTTAAAAGTGACTAAGATACTGTAGAATTGTGTGGAGTGCAGTTTATACATATGAGATGAGTAATGCTAGATACGGAAACATTGTTAAAGTGATCCATTTCTAAAAGTGGCCATTGATTCCTAATCTATGTCTATAGGCAGCAGCCTCTGATGCGCTAGTGATGGCTAGTGATACTGCTCTGGCTGTCTATAACATGACTATGAAATGGATACTGAAAATGCAAATGAAACAAATAACTTAAATCATTTCTCTCAGAAAAAATACTTATTAGGGTAATCAATTTGTTATTCCAAATCAAATTAAATCAAATCAAATGTTATTTGTCACACGCGCCAAATACAACAGGTGTTGACTTTACAGTGAAATGCTTACTTACAAGCCCTTAACCAACAATGCTTGAAGAAGTTTTAAGAAAAAAGAAATAAATAACTGTTAGGTAAAAAATAGATAAGTACAAAATAGAAAATAGAAAATAAAAGTAACAAATAATTAAATGAGGGAAAATAAGCTTTTTTGTGCCCTCTTCACGACTGTCTTAGTGTGTTTGGACCATGATAGTTTGTTGGTGATGTGGACACCAAGGAACTTGAAGCTCTCAACCTGTTCCACTACAGCCCTGTCGATGAGAATGGGGGCATGCTTGGTCCTCCTTTTCCTGCAGTCCACAATCATCTCCTTTGTCTTGATCACGTTGAAGGAGAGGTTTTTGTCCTGGCATCACATGGCCAGGTCTCTGACCTCCTCCCTATTGGCTGTCTCATCGTTTTCGGTGATCAGGTCTACCACTGTTGTGTCATCAGCAAACTTGATGATGGTGTTGGAGTCATGCCTGGCCATGCAGTCATGAGTGAACAGGGAGTACAGGTGGGAACAGAGCACACACCCCTGAAGGGCCCCCGTGTTAAGAGTCAGTGTGGCGGATGTGTTGTTACCTACCCTTACCACCTGGGGGCGGCCCATCAGGAAGTCCAGGATCCAGTTGCAGAGGGAGGTGTTTAGTCCCAGGGTCCTTAGCTTAGTGATGAGCTTTGAGGGCACTATGGTGTTGAAAGCTGTGCTGTAGTCAATGAATAGCATTCTCACATAGGTGTTCCTTTTGTCCAGGTGGGAAAGGGTAGTGTTGAGTGCAATAGAGATTGCATCATCTATGGATCTGTTGGGGCAGTATGCAAATTGGAGTGGGACCAGGGTTTCTGGGATAATGGTGTTGATGTGAGCCATGACCAGCCTTTCAAAGCACGTCATGTCTACAGACATGAGTGCTACAGGTCGGTAGTCATTTAGGCAGGTTACCTTAGTGTTCTTGGGCACAGGTACTACAGTGAGGGGAAAAAAGTTTTTGATCCCCTGCTGATTTTGTACGTTTGCCCACTGACAAAGAAATGATCAGTCTATAATTTTAATGGTAGGTTTATTTGAACAGTGAGAGACAGAATAACAACAAAACAATCCAGAAAAACGCATGTCAAAAATTTTATAAAATGATTTGCATTTTAATGAGGGAAATAGGTATTTGACCCCTCTGTAAAACATGACTTAGTGGCAAAACACTTGTTGGCAATCACAGAGGTCAGACGTTTCTTGTAGTTGGCCACCAGGTTTGCACACATCTCAGGAGAGATTTTGTCCCACTCCTCTTTGCAGATCTTCTCCAAGTCATTAAGGTTTTGATGCTGACGTTTGGCAACTCGAACCTTCAGCTCCCTCCACAGATGTTCTATGGGATTAAGGTCTGGAGACTGGCTAGGCCACTCCAGGACCTTAATGTGCTTCTTCTTGAGCCACTCCTTTGTTGCCTTGGCCTGTGTGTTTTGGGTAATTGTCATGCTGGAATACCCATCCACGACCCATTTTCAATGCCCTGGCTGAGGGAAGGATGTTCTCACCCAAGATTTGACGGTACATGGCCCCGTCCATCGTCCCTTTGATGCGGTGAAGTTGTCCTGTCCCCTTAGCAGAAAAACACCCCCAAAGCATAATGTTTCCACCTCCATGTTTGACGGTGGGGATGGTGTTCTTGGGGTCATAGGCAGCATTCCTCATACTCCAAACATGGCGAGTTGAGTTGATGCCAAAGAGCTCCATTTTGGTCTCATCTGACCACAACACTTTCACCCAGTTGTCCTCTGAATCATTCAGATGTTCATTGGCAAACTTCAGACTGGCATGAATATGTGCTTTCTTGAGCAGGGAGACCTTGCGTGTGCTGTAGGATTTCAGTCCTTCACGGCGTAGTGTGTTACCAATTGTTTTCTTGGTGACTATGGTCCCAGCTGCCTTGAGATCATTGACAAGATCCTCCCGTGTAGTTCTGGGCTGATTCCTCACCATTCTCATGATCATTGCAACTCCACGAGGTGAGATCTTGCATGGAGCCCCAGGCCGAGGGAGATTGACAGTTCTTTTGTGTTTCTTCCATTTGCGAATAATTACACCAACTGTTGTCACCTTCTCACCAAGTTGCTTGGCGATGGTCTTGTAGCCCATTCCAGCCTTGTGTAGGTCTACAATCTTGTCCCTGACATCCTTGGAGAGCTCTTTGGTCTTGGCCACGGTGGAGAGTTTGGAATCTGATTGATTAATTGCTTCTGTGGACAAGTGTCTTTTATACATGGTCCCGTGTGACTCAGTTGGTAGAGCATGGTGTTTGCAATGCCAGGGTTGTGGGTTCGATTCTCACGGGGGACCAGTATGGAAAGAATGCATGAAATGTATGCATTCACTACTGTAAGTCGCTCTGGATAAGAGTGTCTGCTAAATGACGTAAATGTAATACAGGTAACAAGCTGAGATTAGGAGCACTCCCTTTAAGAGTGTGCTCCTAATCTCAGCTCGTTACCTGTATAAAAGATACCTGGGAGCCAGAAATCTTTCTGATTGAGAGGGGGTCAAATACTTATTTCTCTCATTAAAATGCAAATAAATTTATAACATTTTTGACATGCGTTTTTCTGGATTTCTTTGTTGTTATTCTGTCTCTCACTGTTCAAATAAACCTACCATTAAAATTATAGACTGATCATTTCTTTGTCAGTGGGCAAACGTACAAAATCAGCAGGGGATCAAATACTTTTTTCCCTCACTGTATGGTGGTCTGCTTGAAACATGTTGGTATTACATACTCAGTCAGGGACATGTTGAAAATGTCAGTGAAGACACTTGCCAGTTGGTCAGCGCATGCACGGAGTACAAGTCCTAGTAATCCATCTGGCCATGCGGCCTTGTGAATGTTGACCTGTTTAAAGGTCTTACTCACATCGGCTATGGAGAGTGTGATCACACATTCGTCCAGAACTGCTGGTGCTCTCATGAATGTTTCAGTGTTACATGCCTTGAAGCGAGCGTAGAAGTAATTTAGCTTGTCTGGTAGGTCTGTGTCACTGGGCAGCTCGTGGCTGTGCTTCCCTTTGTAATCTGTAATAGTTTGCAATCCCTGCCACATCCGACGAGCGTCGGAGCCGGTGTAGTATGATTCAATCTTAGTCCTATGTTGAAGCTTTGCCTGTTTGATGGTTCATCGGAGGGTATAGCGGGATTTCTGGAGACGACGTCATCGATGCACTTATTGATGAAGCCAGTGACTGATGTGGTGTACTTCTCAATGCCATCAGAAGAATCCCAGAACATATTCCAGTCTGTGCTAGCAAAACAGTCCAGTAGCTTAGCATCTGCATCATCTGACCACTTTCTTATTGACCGAGTCACTGGTGCTTCCTGCTTTAGTTTTTTCTTGTAAGCAGGAATCAGGAGGATAGCATTTTGGTCAGATGTGCCAAATGGAGCACGAGGGGAAGCTTTCAAATCAAATCAAATTAAAGTTTATTTGTCTTGTGCACCGAATACAACAGGTGTAGACCTTACAGTGAAATGCTTACTTACAGGCTCTAACCAATAGTGCAAAATAGGTATTAGGTGAACAATAGGTAAGTAAAGAAATAAAAACAACAGTAAAAAGACAGTGAAAAACAGTAGCGAGGCTATATACAGTAGCGAGCCTATAAAAGTAGCGAGGCTACATACAGACACTGGTTAGTCAGGCTGATTGAGGTAGTATATACATGCAGATATGGTTAAAGTGACTATGCATATGTAACCGATGTGAAATGGCTAGTTAGTTAGCGGTGGTGCGCACTAATAGCGTTTCAATCGGTGACGTCACTCGCCCTGAGACCTGAAGTGGTTGTTCCCCTTGCATTGCAAGGGCCGTGGCTTTTGTGGCGCGATGGGTAACGATGCTTTGTGGGTGTCAGTTGTTGATGTGTGCAAGGGTCCCTGGTTCGAGCCCAGGTTGGGGCGAAGAGAGGGACGGAACCTACACTGTTACACATATATGATGAACAGAGAGTAGCAGTAGCGTAAAGAGGGGTTGTACATGTCTCTGTGTGTGGAGTAAAGGTGGTCTAGAGTTTTTTTCCCCTCTAGTTGCACATTTAACATGCTGGTAGAGATTAAGTAAAACGGATTGAGTTTCACTGCATTAAAGTCCACGGCCACTAGGAGCGCCACCTCTGAACGAGTGTTTTCCTGTTTGCTTATGGCCGTATACTAGGTCCGTATAGAGCTCATTGAGTCCGGTCTTAGTGCCAGCATCGTTCTGCGGTGGTATATAGACAGCTACAAAAAATATAGATGTTAACTCTCTTGGTAAATAGTGTGGTCTACAGTTTATCATGAGATACTCTACCTCAGGCGAGCAAAATCTTGAGACTTCCTTAGATTTCGTGCACAAGCTGTTGTTCACAAATATACATAGGCCGTCGCCCCTTGTCTTACCAGAGGCCGCTGTTCTATCCAGCTGAAAAAGCTTAAAACCCGCCAGCTGTATGTTAATCATGTCGTTGTTCAGCCACGACTCGGTGAAACATAAGATATTACAGTTTTTTATGTCCTGTTGGTAGGATATACATGCTCGTAGTTTGTCTATTTTATTAACGATTGATTGTACATTGGCTAATAGGGCCAATGGTAAAGGTAGATTATCCTCTCGGTGACAGATCCTTACAAGGCACCAGGACCGTCGTCCACAATATCTCCGTCTTTTCCTCCTGCAAATGACGGGGATGAGGGCCCTGTCGGGCATCTGAAGTAAATCTTTCCCGTCCGACTCGTTGAAGAAAAATAATTCCTCCAGTACGAGATGAGTAATCGCTGCCCTGATATCAAGAAGCTCTTTTCGGTCATAAGGTTCTCTCTGCAACTGGATCCTGGACTTCCTGACCGGCCGGCCCCAGGTGGTGATGGTAGGCAACAACACATCCGCCACACTGACCCTCAACACGAGGGCCACTCAGTGGTGTGTGCATAGCCCCCTCCTGTACACCCTGTTCACTCACGACCAATGGTGTATACTACTTAAGTAAAAATGCTTTAAAGTATTACTTAAGTACTTTTTTGAGGTATCTCTACTTTACTTATCTATTCATTTATTTGGACTACTTTTACTTTTACTTCACTACATTCTTAAAGAAAATAATGTACTTTTTACTCCATTTACTCTGACACCCAAAAGCACTAGTTACATTTTAAATGCTTAGCAGGACAGGAAGATGGCCCAATTCACACACTTATCAAGAGAACATCCCTGGCATGTCTACTATCTCTGATCTGACGGACTCACTAAACACAAATGCTTTGTTTGTAAATTATGTCTGAGTGTTGGAGTACGGCCCTGGCTATTTGTTAAAAACAATTGTTAATGAATTATGTCGTCTGGTTTGCTTAATAATTTGAAATGATTTATACTTTTATTGTAATTGCTCAAGTATACTTAACTATATTTCGAAACCAAAGACTTTTACTCAAGTAGTATTTACTGGATTATTTTCACTTTTACTTGAGTGATTTTCTATTAAGGTATCTTTACATTTACTCAAGTATGACAATTGGGTACTTTTTCCACCACTGGTATAAGGTAATTGAGGTAGCTATGTACATATAGGTAGTGGTAGAGTGACTAAGCAACAGGATAAATCATAGACAGTAGCAGCAGTGTATGTGGTGACTGTGAAAGTGAGTATGCAACTTAGGTTTTAGAAGTGGGGGGACATAATAATATATATATATTTGCTTAATTCAGTCGGATAAACACTCCAAACAGCCTACCCGACCGCTTGGGGGCGTCCGAGCAGGATGCGGACGCACATGCAGGAACGCCCTGAATTGCGGCCCGCAATTGCGTCCTCCGCGAAACCAGCGTCATTTGCGTAAATTCTCTGCTTAATTTCGTTTTTGTAATTCGATGCCGTATTCCTCAAAAGAAGATACGTAATATCCTATAGCCAATTTCGTTCAAATGTGTCATGTTACTTTTATTACGCAGTTACCTTCATAATGGCGACGTGCTGAAGAAGCGCCTATGCTTGTGAAAATGAAGCGAAGAAGTTATTTATTTTAATAAAACGCCGGGGTTCCCCATAGGAGGACGTTGCATCGAAGACAGCGGCTTTCCCAGTGTTTGAATTACAGTTTTGGTCCATTGGTAGACCGAAATGATGAAGTTAAAGTCAAATCAAACCCGGACATACGATGGGGATGGCTACAAGAAGCGGGCCGCCTGTCTGTGCTTTAGGAGTGAAAGTGAAGAGGAGGTGAGGACGAGGATGCAGGGTTATTGGGTGGGCCGCAGTTCAGGAAAACAAAAATAGCTGTCGCTAGCTAGTATTTGTCATTTGCTAATTGGGAAGGTAACTTGGCTAACTGTTAGCTACTGGTTTTGGTGTGTTGGTTTGTATTTTTGAATCAGCGAACAGGTCGACCACCCAGGGATATCTAGCTTGTTAACGTTGTGATAGCTAGCCAAATGTTGAGCTAACTAACTAGCCAGCTAACTTGGTAGCTGGTAACTACAAAGAGTGGGCTATTTTATTATATCTAGCTAGCTAGTTAACTCGTTGCGGCTAACCAAACAGTACAAATATTACTAGCTAGTTGCTTGCCACATTGTTGGTTACCTAGCTAGCTAGGCTAACTAACGCGTAGCCAATTAACGTTAGCTGCTAGAGTAAAATGATAACCAGTGCGCTAGCCAGCACTGTATCTTCTTGATTTATAACTAACATATTGTTAATGCTAGCTAACGTTAGCTAGTATATTTCTGGTTATAACGATCACTTTAAACACTATGACAATCAATGTTTAGCAACATTGTCAATGGCGCAAAACTAGTGTCGATTCGTCATTAAAAAGAATTTAGCTAGCGCCAACTACTAGTTATTTAGCCACATTTGCTAGATGGATAGCTACCGTTAGCTAAATAGTTAGTTATGGGCCTTCCTTTGCTTGGATGGGACTAGCAACAGGTAACTTGACTGAAACTACCACGACCTAACCGTGCTTGTGATCAAACTAGCTACCTACCCAGTTATTCCTTCAATCCAGCTATCAAATCACTTGAATAAGTCTACTAGCTGTTTTATCTGGAGGTCAGCTAATAACCCATTGCATCACTCATATGGCCCATATTATGGGTGCCAACCTGGCTAAAGACAAGTCAGTGTCACCAAACCATCTGTCATCACTGTCTGTGGTAATCAATGATTTATATAGCTCTACACACGCCATTGGTAGTAATGTGTCTTGATTGTTTATGCGAGGGAGCTATGCCTAAATTATGCATGCATAATAACTATATGCATTGGGCCAGGGGTGTCAAGCTCATTCCATGGAGGGCCTAGTGTCTGCAGTTTTTTTTTTTATAATTCATTAAGACCTAAACAACTAGGTGAGGGGAGTTCCTTACTAATTAGTGCCCTTAATGCATCAATCAAGTACCAGGGAGGAGCAAAAACCTGCATTCACTTGGCCCTCTGTGGAATGACTTTGACACGTGCATTAGGCGATCTGTTCTTGCGAATGTCAGGTGTAATTTGAATGTGACTGACGTTTTCATCAACACAGTAGAGAAGTTGTCTCAACAACATGCTCTGCTGTGTTTACATTGAAATCTGAAACTCTGGATTTGATCGATGGTGCTCAATGCTGTATCCTCTTACTGCAGGTGCTGTTGGTGAGTAGTAGTCGGCATCCAGACAAGTGGATCGTCCCTGGTGGAGGGATGGAGCCAGAAGAGGAGCCCAATGTAGCTGCAGCACGAGAAGTCTGTGAAGAGGTTAGCTTCTTTCCCTCTCATTTCAATGACTGTAATCATTCAAACTACATTCCCACACTGCCCTGTATCCCCACATTTGAGGGAACCTGTAGGTGTTTTCCATAATTGTTATGGATATTGGAGATGTTGCTCTCTTTGTTTTAGGTGTGGCTTTTGGGGTAGATAAAATCAATGTTTTTTTTCCCCCTGCGAACCACACCCCTTGATTACAAATGGCAACAAGTTGTTGAGATTTGCCAATGTGAGTAGGCTTTTTACCTTGATATAGCTTGTTGAAAGATCGCTCTAAGTTTTGAGTTCAACACATGCTAATCCATGTTGGTCAAAACACATCCACCTTGGGCGGTGCAGTTGGCCTTGATCATACTCTGTTTATGTGTACTGAGAATATAAAGGCAACATCCACAGTAGCTAAGCAGACAGGAATGTTGGTGCCAAAGGGAGTTTGGCGACTAGTATTTTTTTATTTTTTTAAACCTCCCGCTTCGGGCTAGATGTGTCAATGTGTAGTTCATACATGTATAATCACGAAATTCCTAGTTTTGAAAACACCTGTTTACTGGAAGCTGTTCGGTGCCATCCCCCAAATGGACCTACCCCCTAGCAATTCAAGTTCTAGCCAATAAGCTTCAGCCCCTCGCCATTTGAGTGACAGCTAGCAAGATGCTCACACAGCAGAGAGAGAGTAATGACGTGGTGCACATGTGTGACGTAGTGTGCAACTTTTGGGGACCACTTTTGGCTCCTGAGCGCTACTTTCAGAACTACTACTGGCTAAAAAGTATACAAAAGTACCAAAGAATCTCTTTAAAGGGATACTTCTTGATTTTGGCACTGAAGCCCTTAATCTACCTCCCCAGAGTCTGGTGAACTCGTGGATACCATGTTTATGTCTGTCCAGTATGAAGGAAGTTAGGAGGTAGTTTCGTGAGCCAATGCTAACTAGTGTTAGCACAATGGCTGGAAGTCTGTGGGTATGTGCTAACATTTGTGTGTGTTGACATAATGTAGCCTATTCTGTATTTCAACGTTGATGCCTAGTCACTGTAATTGAACCATGACGATTGAATATTTACATTTGAGCCCAGGGACTTTTCTTCACCGGGGGGGATGAAGAGGGTTTCCCTGTTGCCAAGTAGGGCCTCTCCAACTAAGAATTAGGTTGTAGAAAATAGTCAGCAGATTCATTCTATAGGGAGGTATCCCATGTCATGATGTTTTAGAGCTGGCGATATGGACTAAAATCCATATTGCGATGAAACATTTTTAGATAACGATAAATAAGCGAGAAATTTTGCAAAATTATTTTGGGGGTGGTGCTAGAGCTGGGTGATATGGACAAAGTCATATTGCTATAAATGTAACTATTTTGCTCAATAACAATAAATACAACGTTTTAATGGACATTTACTTTACATTAGCAGCAGGGCTCTAGACAAAAATGCCATTGCCAAGTAAGATTACTGAGCTGGTAGCCTATGATTTTAAAAAAGGAAGCTATTTCATCTAAAATATACAGGGAATGCATTATTGTTATTTTCATATGCAACCTGGCAAAATAGGATCCAGAAATATCACATTTTATTTTTTGACTCTTCAAATAATTTTCCGGCATCTTTGTGCAGGCTAGCTATATTATTCACCACCTGATGAAGTGGGAAAAATACGATTTTGTTGTTCTATAGCCGTGTAGGTTAATTAATTAATCTATCAGTAAATGTAGGCTAATGTCCTGCAAAAACTTTCCAGCGCTAGGCCTAGGCTACTTGATGTAGCATCGTAGGAAGTTGTCCAACAGCCAGACTGGGACAGGGCATTTGATTTCACAACCTGATAGACAGCCTTTAGTGGGTCATTAGATAGAGCAGACTAAGCGCTGTACTCCAATCTAATTGGTGCAATGTAAATAGTCCAGGTGGCAATTTGATTAATTGTTCAGCAGTCTTATGGTTCACAGGAGCCATCCCTCACAGGATGCTGATATCATCTCCTACCTTGGCTGCTCACTGCTCAGTAAGTTAGACATAAGTCCAGCAGCTGAGCTGACATCTCTGGCTTGGCTTGCCCATTGATTTTCCATTGGGCACAGTGTTTTGTGTGTATAGACATCACATTGGTAGCACAGTCTCTAAAGGTGTTGACTAGGGCTGAGATTTGCCAGGGACCTCAAAATACAATATCACGATACCTGCAGTGCCTTCAGCAAGTATTCACACCCCTTGACTTTTTCCAAATGTTGTTACACCCTGAATGGATTAAATTGCTTACACATAATATCCTATAATGTCAAAGCGGAATAATGTATTTAATTTTTTTGTTGTTGTTGACTGATTGAATTAAATGAAAAGCTGAAATGTCTTCAACCCCTTTATGGCAAGCCTAAATAAGTTAAGGAATATAAATGTGCTTAATAAATCACATACTTGCCCTCTGTGTGCGATTAATAGTGTTTAATGTGATTTATTTTTCTAATGACTACCTCATCTCTGTACCCAACAAATACAATCTGTAAGGACCCTCAGCCGAGCAGTGAATTTTAAACACAGATTCAACCACAAAGACCGGGAAGGTTTTCCAATGCCTCGCTAAGAAATTCACCTATTGGTAGATGGGTTAAAACAAAAGCAGATATTGAATATCCCTTTGAGTATGGTGAAGTTATTAATTAATTACACTTTGGATGGTGTATCAATACACTCAGTCACTACGAAGATGCAGTCGTCCTTCCTAACTCGGTTGCCGTAGAGCAGGTATTCCCAAACTGGGGTACGTACGCGCAATGCCGTCAGGGGTACGCCAAATAAAAATGTGATACATGTTTTTAAAAAAAAACATTATTATAATTCTTTCCTCCACATTTTCAGCTGTATTCATCGACCTGGCCAAGGCTTTCGATTCTGTCAATCACCACATTCTTATCGGCAGACACAACAGCCTTGGATTCTCAAATGACTGCCTCGCCTGGTTCACCAACCACTTCTCAGACAGAGTTCAGTGTGTCAAATCGGAGGGTCTGTTGTCCGGACCTCTTGCAGTCTCTATGGGGGTGCCACAGGGTTCAAACCTCGGGCTAACTCTTTTCTCTGTATACATCAATGATCTCGCTCTTGCTGCTGGTGATTCTCTGATCCACCTCTACGCAGACGACACCATTCTGTATACTTCTGGCCCATCTTTGGACACCGTGTTAACCAACCTCGAGACGAGCTTCAATGCCATACAAATCTCCTTCCGTGGCCTCCAACTGCTCTTAAATGCAAGTAAAACTAAATGCATGCTCTTCAACCGATCGCTGCCCACACCTGCCCGCCTGTCCAGCATCAATACTCTGGACGGTTCTGACTTAGAATATGTGGACAACTACAAATACCTAGGTGTCTGGTTAGACTGTAAAATCTCCTTCCAGACTCACATTAAGCATCTCCAATCCAAAATTAAATCTAGAATCGGCTTCCTATTTCGCAACAAAGCATCCTTCACTCATGCTGCCAAACATACCCTCGTAAAACTGACTATCCTACCGATCCTTGACTTCGGAGATGTCATTTACAATGTAGCCTGCATCCAATTTGCTGAGTAGAGTCTTGGAGGCTATCACAGTGCCATCTGTTTTGTCACCAAAGCCCCATATACTACCCACCACTGCGACCTGTATGCTCTCGTTGGCTGGCCCTCGCTTTATATTCAAATCAAATCAAAGTTTATTTGTCACGTGCGCCGACTACAGTGAAAGACTTACAGGCTCTAACCAATAGTGGAGTGGAGCCAAATCCACTGGCTCCAGGTCATTCATAAGTCTTTGCTAGGTAAAGTCCCGCCTTATCTCAGCTCACTGGTCACCATAGCAGCACCCACCCCACCGGTAGCACGCGCTCCAGCAGGTATATTTCACTGGTCACCCCCAAAGCCAATTCCTCCTTCAGCCGCCTTTCCTTCCAGTTCTCTGCTGCCAATGACTGGAACGAACTGCAAAAATCACTGAAGCTGGAGACTCATATCTCCCTCACTAGCTGTCAGAGCAGCTCACAGATCACTGCACCAGTACATAGCCCATCCAACTACCTCATCCCCATACTGTTATTTATTTTGCTCCTTTGCACCCCAGTATCTCTACTTGCACACTCATCTTCTTCACATCTTTCACTCCAGTGTTTAATTGCTATATTGTAATTATTTCACCACTATGGCCAATTTATGGCCTTACCTCCCTTATCCTACCTCATTTGCACACACCGTATATAGACTTTTTCTATTGTATTATTGACTGTATGTTTATTCCATGTGTAACTCTGTTGTTTGTGTCACACTGCTTTGCTTTATCTTGGCCTGGTTGTAGTTGTAAATGAGAACTTGTTCTCAACTAGCCCAACAGTGAAATAAATAAGTAAAAAAATTCAAACAGTCCGTTTCTATTTTCCAACAGACCTATACATTTGGGTGAGGTTTTTTTCTCACCTGAGTAGCCTCGTTTCACTGCCAAAAAATACAATTAAACCATCTGGTGTAGAGCGAAATAACAACACAATGTCAAATACAGGTAGCCTAGTCAAATAATTAACATCCAATCACATTAACCGTTACTCTCTCGCAGGAATTCCATTAATGGTCCGTATGCAGCCAAACGTAGCTGCTGCTCATTCCGTTTGCTCGAAAATTGATAAATGGTTAAAAAAAAGTAAGGCCCGCGTCTATAGACACATACCAGCTCTACTGGTAGTACTGCTACTACCAGCAGTACTGCACCTGTTGGTGACACAAGTTGTTCTGCTTCCACGAGCATATCCAATGCTAGCATCAGTAATTCTACATTTTGTTGTTAGCCCAGCTAGCATGGACAATGACAGTTGTGAATTTGATGCAGCCGAAGAGCTACTGCCCCCTTACCCGGGAAAGCACCAAACAACAGACGGGGACGTTGGACCATCAAAGAGGCGCAAATATTATGAGAACTTCATTAATTTGGGGTTCACTTATATTGGGAGTAGTGCCTTTCCTCAGCCACAGTGTGTTATATGTGCAAAAGTACTATCTCACAACTTGATGAAACCTTGACTCTTGCGCAGACATTTAGAAACAAAATATGGCAATTAGAAAAATAAGCCACAAGTTTTTTGAGCGAGAATTAAGACTACTTTCGAGTAGTAAGACATTTATAAAAGCAATAGGTGCCATTAATAAGAAGGGGCTAGAAGCGTCTTATATGGTGAGCTACCGAGTGGCTAGGACAGGGAAGTCCCATACTATCGTGGAGGACGTAATTCTTCCTGCTGCCGTGGATATGGCTGGGACAATGCTGGGGGAAATGGCCAGAAAAAACAATAGACAATGCCATCATCAAACAGCACTGTTTCATGACGCATCAGTGACATGGCAGGAGATGTTTTGAAACAATTACTGCTTCGCATGCAAGCTAGTGAATTCTATGCGTTACAGCTGGATGAGTCAACAGACGTGGCGGGCCTGGCACAGCTCCTGGTATATGTCTGTTTATGGGGGGTTCAATTAAGGAAGACATCCTCTTCTGGAAACCAGGAGAGGATATTTTTAAAGTACTGGACAGCTTTGTGACATCAAATGGACTTTGGTGGTCAAGATGTGTTGGTATCTGTACTGATGGTGCAAAAGCCATGACAGGGATACCTAGTGGAGTGGTAATGCGTGTGCAAGCAGTTGCTCCCAATGCCACTTGGGTACACTGCAGCATCCACCGAGAGGCTCTTGCTGCCAAGGGAATGCCTGACAGCTTGAAAGACGTTTTGGACACTACAGTGAAAATGGTTAACTTTGTTAAAGCAAGGCCCCTAAACTTGCATGTATTTTCTGCACTATGCAATGATATGGGCAGCGACCATGTAACGCTTTTACAACATACAGTAGTACGCTGGTTATCAAGGGGCAAAGTATTGACAAGTTCTTTTTAAATTGAGACAAGCTTAAAGTTTTCTTTACTGACCATAATTTTCACTTGTCTGACCGCTTGCATGATGATGAGTTTCTCACACGACTGGCCTATCTGGGTGATGTTTTTTCTCGCCTGAATGATTCTAAATAAAAGGGGAAATAATAGTGGTCTAAGGCACCGCAGTGCTAGCTGTGCCACCAGAGATTCTGGGTTCGAGCCCAGGCTCTGTCGCAGCCGGCCGACCGGGAGGCCCATGGGGCGGCGCACAATTGGCCCAGCGTCATGAGGGTTTGGCCGGCAGGGATATCCTTGTCTCATTGCGCTCTAGCGACTCCTGTGGTGGGCCAGGCGCAGTGCACGCTGACCAGGTCGCCAGGTGTACGGTGTTTCCTCCGACACATTGGTGCGGCTGGCTTCCGGGTTGGATGTGCATTGTGTCAAGAAGCAGTGCAGCTTGGTTGGGTTGCTTCGGAGGACGCATGGCTCTCGACCTTCGCCTCTCCCGAGTCCGTACGGGAGTTGCAGCGATGAGACAAGACTAACTACTAGCAATTGGATACCATGAAATTGGGGAGAAAATGGGGGTTAAAAAAAAGGGGGGAAATAATCAAATATGAGTCAGTACCTTTTTTATTTGTTGAGTATAATTCAAAATGTAATAAGAAATAGGCCTTTACATGTGGTCATTTTATATAAACTATTTATTCATTGAATTTACAGAAAATTTGCTATATCGTGATCTGTATCGTTATCGGGATATGAAATGACATATCGGGATATGAGATTTTGGCCATATCGCCCAGCCCTACCACGTACCTATGTGAGAGTGGATTCTCGGTCCTCACTAGCATGAAAACTAAATACAGGCACAGACTGTGGAAAGTGATTTAAGACTGACTCTGTCCAATACAACCCAACATTGCAGAGTTATGTGCATCCTTTCAAGCACACTATTCTCATGAACCTGTGGTGAGTTATTCACAATTTTTGATGAACAAATAAGGTTTTATATGTAAGATGGCTAAGTAAAGAGCAAAATTATAGATTATTTTATTATTATTTGTGCCCTGGTCCTATAAGAGCTCTTTGTCACTTCCCAAGAGCCGGGTTGTGACAAGCTCACACTCATTCTTATGTTTCAATTTATCGTATAGTGTGTGGCAGGCTTACAATGATTGCAAAAAACAACATTTGAGAGTGCACTGACCCTGGTGCTAGAGGGGGTACGCAGCTGGTGTTTGAAGGGGTACGGGACTATAAAAGGTTTGAACCACTGCTGTAGATCAATCCATCTCTTATTATCTGTATTTTTTTTAAACTGCATTGTTGGTTAGGGGCTCGTGTAAGTAA
The DNA here is from genome assembly GCF_901001165.1 of Salmo trutta. Taxonomy (NCBI): domain Eukaryota; kingdom Metazoa; phylum Chordata; class Actinopteri; order Salmoniformes; family Salmonidae; genus Salmo; species Salmo trutta. The sequence goes on along the minus strand of NC_042970.1, from coordinate 11,736,805 downwards.
GCATTTCACTAGAAGGTCTACACCTTGTATTCGGCGCATGTGACTAATAAAATTTGATTTGATAACACAATAATTGCTAGGCTAATTATACAATTAAAAACAGATTAAAACGGGCTCAAGTCAAATAGGCTACGCTTTTATAGTTATCATAGCATGTAGGGACCATGCTAGAATCAAATCCGCAGCCCTACTGTCGCCAACAGCACCTTGCTCAGTCAATCCCACAGCCATAGCAACCACTGCCCCTAAATACTAGTGAATAAAAAATACAAATGATTTCCATATCAAGATATTGTTTTTGTGCTAGTTTGCTGTGCCTGCACCTTCTTTTTAAATATAGAGCCAATTTGTTTTCAGTACTTTTATTCCCATGGCTGATAAACTCATTTTCTCATGGCTCTCTCTTGTCCCTCTGCAGCAGACATATGGTGAGAAATATGTTTTGTCATACCTTCTTACCGACCTTATGCCATACCGGGATATTCGGTAATACCGACACTGAAGATAAGGGGTGCTGTTTTCAAACCCCACTGATGCTCTGTAATCCAAAGGTTAGCAATGCTAAAAAGTACATGTAAAATGCTAACAATTATATTAAAAATATTTTCTAGAGTTTCTGACCTAAACTAGACAAGTAACAAAAAAATGCTATTCACAGTTTGCTGCATGCACAAAAACAATATTAGCCAGCAAGGCTCTTGATCCAGGACAGGATTCTCTGCTGTTACCAAGCGAATGCTTGATTTTTGAAAGAAGCTAGATAGCGTACTAGCTACTAAATTAGCAAACCAAAGGCACAACTGCAGCGCATTTAGCACATTGTAGACAGTTAATTTAATAGTTCTAAGATATCTAGCTGGCAAACATTTAGTTGTGAATTCCATACTGTAATTAGATTGCCCGGCGCATGCCGCCCAACAGTGAGTGACTCACAAGACTCCGGTCTCTCGTCGTAGTGTGCCTGGAAACAAACACCATGTGACACTTGACTATTAAAAGCTTCATAATAATGTGACAGCTGAAATTAAGAATGCAATGTTCTTCATCCCCTAACGTATTGCGCAAGTTGACTGCAGGTATTTACTTAAAGTAGCTATGAACATTGAAATGTATTCAAAATTTCAAAGGAAGAGTTAACGGTATTGAAAAAACATTTTTCCAAATACCCCCGGTATATGTTATACCGCCCAATCTATAGGCAAGTGCCTTCCAAAAGTACTCAGTTAGTTTGATCATACAGAGTCAATCCATCTCCAGTGCTGCTGCTGGTTTAAACCTCTTAGTGCACTCTGTTGTAATAGGTCATAACCCTCGCTCTAATTCTGATGGCTATTTGACAGGTGACTGCTTCTTATGCTGGTTGGTTTGGAGTCCGGCCAGGACTGAAAGACATAAGAACAGGTCAAGGGTTATGGATCGTAGTAGTGATTTTGGGGGGGGGGGGGGGTCGATGCAGTTACATATCGGGATATAATTTGACAATAATGTCAAACATATTGACTCCCTTTTCTTAAGATGAAAAACAATATCATATATTTGGCTCCCGAGTGGCGCAGCAGTCTAAGACACTGCATCTCAATGCTAGAGGCATCACTACAGACACCCTGGTTCAAATCCAGGCTGTATCACAACCAGCCGTGATTGGGAGTCCCATAGGGCGGCGCACAATTCGCCCAGGTTTGGCCGGTGTAGGCCGTCATTGTAAATAACAATTTGTTCTTAACTGACTGAATAAATTGTCAATTTGTTTTCCGCACTTATTTCCATGACTGATAAACTGTTTTCTCATGTCTTTCTGCAGCAGACATATGGTGAGCAATATGTTTACAACGTTGAATCGCAATAAAATCACAATATCGAATCATAATACATTTAGAATCGCAATACATATCGTATGAAAACCAAAGTATTGTAATAATATCGTATCGGGAGGTCCCTGGCAATTCCCAGCCCTAAATAGTCAAACTACAGTGTCCACATCCACTCATTCTCAACTGACCTGACCCAGCAGAGTCCAAATAGACTGGAATGCAGCTCTAATGCTCATGTTCTTCACTCACATTCTCATTATGATGCGGAGAGGGTGGCCATTTTTTGATTAGAGGAGGTGGTTGAGAGGAACTGAAGTCTACTCTTAATAATTAGGCCTAGGCTATCCAAACCCTGCCTATTCTCCAGTCAGCCCAGTGATGGTCTTCCTCATTTTATCTGGTTGAAGGTATGAAGAGTGTGGGATTGATACTGGGGTATACTGCCTATGGGGTCCAGGTTTATTAATAGGCTGAAACTGGAACCTGAAGACGATACATACTGCTGGCATCCTCTAGTAGTATATAAACCTTGCCCAGTACCCCTCAGTCTCTGGGAGTCGTGTACAAAACACCTAATCTCCCTCACTAACTTTAAGCATCAGCTGTCAGAGCAGCTTACAGATCATTGCACCTGTACATAGCACATCTGTAAATAGCCCACCCAACTACCTCATCCCCATTTTTTTTTCTTCACCTTTGCACCCCAGTATCTCTACTTGCACGTTCATTTTCTGCTCATCTATCACTCCAGTGTTTAATTGCTGAATTGTAATTATTTCGCCACTATGGCCTATTTATTGCCTTACCTCCCTAATCTTACTACATTTGCATACATTGTATATACACTTTTCTGTTGTTATTGACTGTACGTTTGTTTATTCCATGTGTAACTCTTTTTTTTTGTTCAACAGGCAGGTGTGAAGGGGACTTTAGGTCGCCTAGTTGGAATTTTTGAGGTGAGTTTATGACCTTCCTAGACATGCTTAAGGGGATTTGGGAGTGGAGAGAAATATTGACTTTGTTCTGAATTTTTAAAAGATATACATTAACTATCTTACAGAACCGAGAGAGGAAGCACAGAACCTACGTCTACATTCTTATCGTAACTGAGGTCCTGCAAGATTGGGAAGACTCTGTCAACATTGGTGAGTGGCTTTCATTTAAATCTGATTATACTAGATTGTTTGAATTCTGGTTATAGTTGTCTCATGTCTGTCTTAACTTAAATGGTGTCTGTTCATGTTCCTTTAACAGGGAGAAAAAGGGATTGGTTTAAAATAGACGATGCCATACAAGTGTTGCAGTGTCACAAGCCTGTGCAGGCCACCTACTTCGAGCCTCTCAAGGAAGGTTGCCTGACCAGCAATGGGACGCCCCTGGTGGCCACGATAGGCGGAGAACTCTCGCCCACCTACAACATCAACCAGAGCTCTGTGTCGGGTATCAGATAACTAAAACACAACGCTGACACAACCCTGAGGAGCTCTCGCCACCACTCTCTCTTACTTCTATTATTTTTGATCTCAAATACCAACATGGGTTGCCTTGCCAACTCTTTTGTGCCAGAGTTGTGGCGCTGACTTGACAGGTGTTTGGTGAAGATTCTGAAACACTTTGTAAATGTAATTTTTGACCCTTTTTTTGTTGTTGTTATCATTGTATTGAAAATTGCATGAAGCATCCCTCACTCCCCCATTCTACTACCTTAACGCGCCCTTAGCGTGATGTTTATTGAATGCAAGAACTACTTTTTACCGTTGTGATGTAAAAGTGTATACTTAGTGCTTAAGCTCAAGGCTTTCAATGGTATTTTATGTCTTTTGGTTATTTTCTGTGAATGAATGTGGCCAAGAGTGTTTTCCCTCAGAAACATAGGAAATTCGAGCCCGACCATTGTTTTTTTTGGGTCCGATTCAGATTTCTTTTGGGGGGTAAAACGTGCCGATATACAGTTTTACAGCAGGGAAATGCGTGTCGTTTTTGCCCCACACTGAATTCTCATAAATTACCATCCAAGAGAGCAGTTGTCCAATAACTATGCTTCAAATGTTGATTTCATACATTGTGATAATGACCCATCATGAGAATGGCGGGAAGTGTTCAGATCAGTATGAGATTCCCATTTTTCATCTTATTTATTGAATATCGGTGGAATTTTCTTCCGATTTAGTGGTAAATGGCCAATATCTGCTAGCAATATCGGTGAACCGATATATATCGGTCGGGCTCAATAGAAAATGTTCTCTGTATCTGAATGGACAGATTGTGGGAAGTGAATTGTTTTGCATGAGCACTGGTATGTTTTGTCTTACACATTGGGGTGACCTGACACTGATTGTGCAGCAGGGTAGTCTTCTGTGGTAACCAAGGTCTTTGAATTATCTTCATTTAGCTCTGTATTGTGGTTATTGGTGTTAATATTTTGCAGGTTTCATCAGAAAGACTAGGCCATTTTCCACATGGATTTATGACCCGATTGTGAAGTGTACATTTTCCCTTAGTCTGGAAGCTAGCCAGCCATTTCAATATTACATTTTGGGCAACAAATATACTATAGAAAGGTCTACTCAACTAAAGATGTAGAACAAAGTCTCCTATAGAGAACTTTTTTTCTCCAGTGTCTATCTATTTTAATGTTCCCCTAGTCTGTTGATAGTGGTTCACTAGACACTGAAACAGTTGGCAGATCCCCTACCGACCGAAATGTATCCGTTTTTATAATTTGGAATTGCATGATGTGAACGACTGCAGTCTTCCTCCATTTATTTTCCAGAGGGTGAAAGGACTATGGACTTCAGTGCCATCAATGGACTGACTTAACCTTCACCCAACACATAACTCTTAATCACATTTTCAGATTCTCCTGACTCACATTAACCTCAGTTTATATCAGATGTTTACATTGTTCATAGCATTTATTTATCACACCAGACAGATAGATGGGTATTTTAGATGACTTTTCAGTAAGGTATTTTTTTTAGTATAGAATCTGCATCCCCGAACAAACACGATACCTACCTGCTTGACATTCAAAGTCATGGAATCTAAAATGCTGTCTTGGCAAGATGCCGAACAAACAAGCCTTGTACAGTTGGATACCTTGTTTTTAACATGTAAAAATGCTTTTGGATAGTTTTTTGCTCTCTTAAACGTCTGGCAAAAGTCTCTAGCCAACCTGCGATACTTGCCTTGGATGTGGCATGGAGCAGCTGGCTCAATACTGTGAAACTGGAGGCGCTGTAGATGGCATGTAAGATGTATTGTAAATTGTTTATTTCTGTATAGAACAAAGGTGAGTGTACAAATGACAAAAACAGTTTCTGATGCATTTGTGAGTGCTATATGTTGCTCAAACATGGCTGTAGAGTTGACTCGATCCCCAAACCAGCGGTGATGTTGGTTTTGGAAGTTTTGTTGACAAGTTGCTTTGATACACAGTACGTAAGGGCTGGGGTTGAAGAGAACTCAAATGATATAAGCAGCTGAGATGCCACCTCGGATGTTCTATGAAGACCATGTGCAACTGAGGCCGAGGTTATAAAGTGAAGTTAATCACAGTTGAATGGTTAACATACAAAGGACTCAATTCAATCACATCTGCTTTAGCCAACATCCTCATAGCGGTTCTTTTGGCGGTGGGGAACTGCATTAGAGCTGTCAAATCCACTGGCCGCTCCTTGCATTATACCTAAAGCGGATATTGCCATTGGCTGCACGGAGTCACATTAAGAGAAACCCCATGTAGCCTTGTTTACAAGTTGGAACACTGGAATGTGAGATATAATTTACACCTCGATTAGGCTGATTATAAATCCTCATTTTATTTTCTGATTTTCAATTTGAGCACTATTTCTAAATAGTGTAGGCTCTTGTTCGAAGCTTCTAACGCAAGTTGGACGGGTGTGGCATTGTGACAATGATCAAGAGCAGCTGCACACTGATTTGACGGCTCCAACGTAGTTGCACCTATGCAGGTGTCGGCTATTGCCAGTTAACTCTTTTAATCTAATTGAATTTAGGCCGAAATGTAGATTCTCCGCTGAGCACTGTTCCAAACCACTAGTCTACCATACATGACAGCACTGCGCTGTTATGACTTCCTAGTCTCTGACAACCAACGCTTATACTTACAGGCCACTACATCTCCCTGTTATCTCTTTTGCCCCATCATTGTTTCAGTAGCTCATCATTTGCTCTCCAAACAGAGTGGTATCTATGTTCTCCCCAATCCCAGACTCAATGATGTAGGCCTGTTCTCTAATTGGCAATGGAAGTGAAATATCTTTAAGGGTGTAACTAAGTTGAGTGGATGACATATCAATAGAAATGCTACAGGAATCTCCCTCTCCTAAAAGGCCCAGGACTTTGAACCCAGATTTATTGCTTTTTAAAATGAGCTGCATTGAAATGTGTGGGGGCAAAGTCTTTGAACTGTCTAGTGAAGACCGGATCCTTTCCAATATCACTTGTCAAACACACCCGTATTTCAATTATGTGGTCAGCCTCCCTTAAAGTCCACCATTTTTCTTTCAATGATAATGATCTAACAATCAGCTTAGAACTGGAAAATCTGTGACTGACAAAGGGGTTCTACTGAAAATCGGTAGGAGGACGGGCAAGCACTGGATATTCATGTGTAACAGCCAATGAATGACTACTTGTTCTTTAACCTTTGTCAATTTTAATGTGTTCCTGACAAGATGTGTTGTACATGCATACTAGCTAAAGCAGCCCAAGTCTTATAGCTAGAGGCTCTCCGATACACTTGACTAAAGCCTAAGGTGTATGTTTTCCCCTTTCCATATCACAATTGTTAACTTATTTTAATGCAATGGGCAATGAAAGTTGAAGTGGACAGGGATTTATACATGCATTTCTCTTCCTAAGGGGTGATTTTGCACGGCACTGCTGTCAAAGCACAGTGAAAGCCTTGAGGATGAATGAAAGTAGGAAGGATGCATTTCTAAAAGGCTCAAAAGCAGCCTCTGCTCCAATAGGCCTTGGTCCTTCAACACACTAGATATTGGAAATCACATGACCACCGGGAAACGATTAACACCAGCTCGTGGCCAGGCAGTATTCTGCAACAACCTCAATGTTCAGTTGAGCATTCTGCAGTATTCATGGCATAGCATTTCGTTGGGATAGTGGTTAACAGCTTGATCCTTTTTCAATTGGACCGTCCAGCAATTTGGGTGATGTACAAATTGATTAGGCAAAAATCGTAATCTGATGTGATTCAGTGTTAAAAGCTATTTGGACTACCTAATATGTTTCCATTTCCCTCAACATAAGCTCTTGACCTCAGCCTTTTAGTTTCCCTACATATTTGTAGTAAAGGTGTACTTCTCTGGAAGGTTATATCTCATCATTTGGGACTGTGGAATAAACCAGTGGACTGAAGATTGTAATAAAAAAATGTGCCAACAAATAAAAACACCAGTATTTCAGATCTGGATTTAATTTGCCTTTATGAACCTTCACATGTCTAGCTGCTTATTCTGCTTTTAATACTTGTTGATTAACACCTGACTGAAAGACTGCACTTTGAATAACCTTTGCCAAGCTTTAGCTAGTATAATTACTGTAGTGTGTGAATTAACACTCCTCATTCCACACACAGTGTAAATGTATATTGTGGAAAAATACTACATGAATCCAGAATGGCCAGTATCTAAAGCACTGACAAAGAAAAAGGACAGAGCTGCGTTTTGTGTGTTTATTGTAAAGAAATGGATAGAAATTTACTCCTGAGGAGGCTGCTGTCCTCTGCCACGTCCAAATCCACCCCTCTGAAAACAAGAGAGAAGGGTAAGCTTCCACATCACAGGACAACAGTTGGTCAGGAAAACAATCATACGGTTATGTTTCCAATTCATGTCCCAAATTTGTCTACCCGAATAACTTTACTCAATGCGTTAGACCAGTGCTTCTGGCTACACAAGGTATGCAGTTTTTCAAACCAGCTGATCAATTACAATTTCTCATGGTAATGTCATGTAGTTGAGTCTCAATTTAAATGGCAACAAAATAAGAACATTTCCCATTCTAGTAACAGATGTATACAACCTTTCAACGGTCGGTTATCCAATAAACTTAAAATCGTTTTTGATCATTTGTTATTTAGACTTGTCAGTGTAACCAGCATATTGAGTCGCTCCATAGGAACAGATGAGAACACCTGGGGTGTAATCATTAGTCCAAACAGTTAAAACAGTTTCTATTAGACAAAATCAGGTAGGTCCCGTTTTGTTTGCTTCCATTTAGGAAACGTTTTGGAACAGAATCGACATAATGAATACGCCCTTGCTTCGCACTACAATACCATAAAGCAATACGGTACTTACGAATTGGAACTCTGTAGCTGAACCAGCACCTGCCTCTGCTTTCTTGTCTCCACCAGCTGTACAGAAGAAGAAAAAAACAGCTTGTAAGCTAAACATTCTTTTCCCAATAATATTTTAAGTTATGGGTCATTTTCAATAAAACGTCACAAGTTCAATTTGGCTGCTGGGGGGGCAAGGAGACCCCATATCCACTAAAACTATTGACAACTACATGCGGTTTAAGGGATTGTTAAATAAACAAACTTTTGGATTTTAATATCACCCATTGAAGAGGGCCAGAACTAAACATTTCTGATTATTCCATGCAAAACAATTGTGCACATTTAGCTGCATCAGAGTTACACAGGAAGTAACTGCATGCTTTTCATGATCAGTAAATGTGAATGACCATGTTATTTCTGATAGGTTGTAAGCTAAACATTTTCACCCATTCAACATCAACCTTCACACTAGTTACACAAAGGCTGAGACAAGTCATTACTACTGGAAACCAAGGCAGGGTTACCGTCAGTGTATTTGAAGCTACAAAGCACACTAGTCAGCAGATGAAATGGCCAGTTGGCTGAAAGCTACTTTAGGATGAGCAGGATCCTGTAACACATACGTGGTGCAGCAGATCTCCTGTAATTGTCTCGGTCACCCCCATCACGGTTGAAGCGGGCGGGCCTCTCTCCCCGCTCTCCCTCCATACCTAGAAAAGAAACGACAACAGTCAGCTGAGTGGGAGGTTAAAAACGCTCAAAAACACAGGAAGGATCATCACGTTGAGGTCCAATCAGCACCTAGGGCTTTAAAGCACTAAATTCAATAGTCCTCACTGTCTGGTCCTTGAGGACTAGTGTATGCAGACCTGTTCAAGCCCAGCTCTAACCCACATGATTGAACTAAATCGGCCCAAATTAAAAAATACCACGATTAGTTGAATCAGTTGTTAGTACTGAGCTGGTACTAAAGCCAGCACACTGCAAACCCCCAGGATTAGAATGCTCCAGCCCAGTTTATTGAAGTAGGGGCCTTACTAGGAACAGTAACACCAGATTCACATTACTGTGCTGGCTTGGAACCTTTATTTTCAGCACAGTTCCAGCAACTACAGTGGATGTGTAGTACACAGCTCAGCAGTGTGAAAATGGTAGGCCTACAAGTGGACGTACCCTTGGGCCTGGGCCTTGCAGTCTCAGGACGCATCTGGCGGCGCAGAGTGGCGGGAACAATCTCAGGTGGAAGGTGCAGGAAGTCTCTCAGGTACTGGATACCTTCATTGGTGAGGTACCAGTAAAAATGGCGCCAGGCAAATTGCTCCTTAACATACCCAAGTGACTTCAAGGACTGAAAGACAAACATGCAAAAACATGCATTTTCTAGCCAGAGATAAGATAAAGTAAAAAAAAAAAATCCAACATCATAGACAAGGCATGCTAGGAAACTTCTTTATGTAGACCAACTGAGTACAAGTCTGCAAATCCACATCGGATATGAATCATCTCTTCACTGTCACCCTTGTAGTTCACTCACAAAATTCACCTTTAGGTCATCACATCAACAAATCTGACTTCAGATACAACACAGTCCTTAACTGGCTACCAAACACACTTGGAATGTTGCCTAATAGTGCAACCAGACACAGTTTATACCTGTGGACATCATGCTACTTGACACAAGAACTGCACCCCAGTCTCAAAGGATAAAACGATGATAACAACAAAGTAGAAGCAATAGTTTCTCTCACCAGCATTGCTTTCATCACATGAAGATTAGGCACGTTCTTGTCGGCAAGCTCGGGGTGCTTGGGCAGATGCACATCTTTCTTTGCCACCATGACGCCCTCTTTGAAGAGGAGCTCATAGATCGCAATACGGTTCTTCTTGGGCATCAGCATCTGTTCACACAAACGACAATGAGACAAGCGTCAGCGTGCATGCAATATAACAGGGATGTCCATCTACCCACAATTACTGGCTGGCTTCCATCCTCCTACAAGGTGGTCACGGTTTGACCAAGCAAGATTGGGAGCCCTATGTCATCTACCCCAGTAGGTAGCTAACCAGCTTCGTCGGACAACTAACGTTATATATAAAAAACATTTTTACCAGGCTTATACAGAGTCTAATGATAACGCCACACTTAAACGTGTATCTGTTGCATCCGGCAAAGCTTAGAGGCGTCAGGTAAGTTAGCATAATGGTAAAGCGTTGGGCCAGTAACCGAAAGGTTGCTGGATCGAAACCCCGAGCCGACAATGTTGGTGTAATCTCAAAGGATAAAGTCGTTCTATCGTTCTGAACAAGGCAGTTAGCCCGGTAGGCCGTCATCGTAGATGATAATTTGTTCTTAACTGACTTGCCTAGTTTAAAAAAAAAAAGCTATCTAGCGTTGACCAAAATGCAGTCATGCCCGGGTAGTTACCTAGACTACCTTGTGTATATCAGCCTACCTCTCGAGTAATACAATTATTTTTTGGGAAATGTGTGGATGTTTATAACAACGAAATACACATCTATGTAAACTGAGCGTAACAGCTTCATACAATGTAAGATGTTGGAGATTTATTACGATAATTTTTTCTGGAATTTACTTACCTTACAACTTGCTAGGGGACCGGAGCCGGAAGGAAAGACAGAACTTGTTCAAGAGCGTTTATGCGCAGGCGTTGGATCTAACAGCTTTAACGCCATCTACTGAGCGGGCGGGAAAACTGTAGGAAGATACATTGAATTACCAGTATGGTTAAATTATTTTCATTCTAATTTTTACTATTTACTATTATTACCATATGGGTAAAATATCCATGCACTTTTGTTAATAACATAGTCTAATTAATGAACACATCTCTGCAGCACACTGTCTGAGTTTACGCCACTTCAATCTGAACCTGTTCCAATCATCCTTGCAAGCTTTTTTCATTTTTTTCTTCATTTAACCTTTATTTAACTAGGCAAGTCAGTTAAGAACAAATTCTTATTTACAATGAAGGCCTACCCAAAGGCAAAGGGCCTCCTATGGGGACGGGGGATGGATAAAAAAATGTCAAATAAATTAAATACAAATATAGGACAAAACACACATCACGACAGTGAGACAACACAACGCTACATAAAGAGAGACTTAAGACAACAACATAGCAAGGCAGTAACACATGACAACACAGCATGGTAGCAACACAACATGACAACAACCTGGTAGAAACTCAACATGGCAGCAGTACAACATGGTAGCAGCACAAATCAGAGTAAAAACATTATTGGGCACAGACAACAGCACAAAGGGCATGAAGGTAGAGACAACAATACATCACCAAAGCAGCCACAAATGTCAGTAAGAGTGTCCATAGTTGAGTCTTTGAATGAAGAGATTGAGATAAAACTGTCCAGTTTGAGTGTTTGCTGTTGCAGCTCGTTCTAGTTGCTAGATGCAGCGAACTGAAAAGAGGAGCGACCAAGGGATGTGTATATTTTGGGGACCTTTAACAGAATGTGACTGGCAGAACGCGTGTTGTATGTGGATGAGGGCTGCAGTAGATATCTCAGATGGGGGGGGAACATCCAGAGCCGGCTCCAGGCATAAGCAGTCGCTTAGGGCCCCAGTCCACTAGGGTATTTATAGAAAAGTTGGGATGTCAACAAGGTGTACGTTCGAAACTTCATTGTGCATCAGCTATTTTTCTGTTATGTCAGTCAATGACGGTCATTCAATTTGGCATGTCAGCTAACAATTTTCAGATTGGTAAATTAGGCTAGCCAGCTTTTCTAAACTTGTAGTAATCATGTCCGAAAACAAACCGGGCATGCAGGGCACGTGCCCAGGGGCCCTGACCTCCTGGGGTCCCCCATTGATTTTGTTAGTCACTCTCACTCAGATATAATTAACATGGAATAAGTCATGGAAAAATGTGTAGAATTCAGGGGGGGGGCAAACCAAATCTTGCTTAGGGCCCCCAAAAGGCTAGAGCCGGCCCTGGGACCATCCCCCATCTGTCGCCTCTTTGCCCCCCGCACTTTAAGTGCAACACACAAGACAAGCCTTTGCTGTCAGTTGACTGAGCAGGGTCCATCGACCATTCAAGCTATTATAACGGAAATATTTGTATATTTAGGCCAACAAGGGAGTCGGACACATCGCATTGCGTTCTCTGGTATGTCATGCATTTATATGCGCATTCACAATTTGTAGTTTGGTTGAGTAGAAACTAGAAAGAGCAAGAAGAATAGGCTAAGAACTGTATCGTTTGACTGGTAGGCTACGCAACCCATTTTGTACTGCTGCTACCCGCGGCAGCGATACTTTTTCACCCTGCAGTTTTTTTTGTTGCTTTATTCTTTAGTAGCCTAAATTGTACAATATATAGCTACTATAGCCTTTTGACAGTCAAATAACGCCATTATACCGCACCTATAGCATGCTTCGCATAATAACTATTTATATGATTAATTTGTTTTCATTCATTTTGAATGAGGATAATAGGATGATTTGGGGTTGAACATCCCCTGCCTGTAATTCTCACAGAAACCACTTTATTTCACGAAACAACAAAAACAATCGACTTTCCCTGGTTCAGGGACATTGCTTTAATATTTTGTCATTAAGAAAAAGTTTTAAGCCTATATCTAATCAAATATATTTAGATCTATAAACGTTTTAGATATATATACCAGTAAGGGAGCCTAAAGAAAAAATAATCCACTTGGCTAGAGAGATTGCCATCAGTTTTTTATAAAATAATAATATGTAAAGTTAGTATGTTTGGGGCAAAATGCCCTAGGACAATCCAATACAAGTCAATAGTACCCATATTAGCATTTTCAAATCATGTCCAAATCATCTATAGTATATATAACTAACTTCGTTGAACAAATCATCTATAAGTAACTTCAGTGAACTTCATTGAAATCAATTTTGAGATACTTTAGGATGATTTTGACAGGAAGCGTGAAAATGAAGAGGGACCTTACATCATTGGGCTTTGATATTTGATTTATTTAATTATAGTAATATACCTAGACTTTAGCTTTTAAGAGTCAATACAAAAAAAGGGAAAAAATTAAACATATAAAATTGATTTTAACACACTAATCTTCAGGGATCAATTTGTCCCGATAGTGGGGCAAAACACCCCCTTTCAAAATGTTTGGTTTTTATTAAATAAAAAAAATAAAAATAATTCTGCCCACTTATTTCTCTTAAAAAAAAAAATGTTTACCAAACATTTTTGTTCTCAGAAAATAGAAATGTTCCTTAAGTGGACATTTTCCCCCAACATACCCTAAACAACCTCACAGATAAATGATCTATACATCTAGTACAGTATTCATAACAATGCCATCTACCATCCAGGCGTTTAAACAATGTATGAGAGGAGCATGTCTTTCCTTGAGTAAGCTTGAGAGATATGAGATAATCACCAATAGGAGCAGAATTGGTTGAACCAACTAAGCTAGTGGGCCCTAGCAGTGGTTAAGATAAAGACCGCTCTACAGGTCCTGACTCCTGATAGTTCTGGACTGTATTTACACAGGCAGCCCAGTTCTGATCTTTTTCTACTAATTGGTCTTTTGACCAATCAGATCAGCTATTTTACCAATAATTGTGCAAAATATCAGAATTGTGCTGCATGTGTGAACGCAGAATGTCCTAATGTGAGTCGGGTCTGCTCAGGTTCTGTGATGGAGGGTCAGCTGAGAGGATGCTCTAACCAGTACAGTGAGACATGGTATCTGGTTACAAAAGCTAAAGGGTAGCTGCTACCTCATAATAACATTAAATATATTGCATATGTTTGTTGCAGCCTCTTATCAGTGAGGTTGTCTGACCATCTAGAGAGAGAGATTCACAGGGCACTGTCCAGGGTCCTGAACTCTCAGTTCACCATCACTATCACCATGCTGAATGACACTGGCCTGACTGAACCTCAGAGTACGTTGCTGGTCCACACCTGACCATAGAAGGAAGTGAGCACAATAACATGCAGGTTGATTTCATTGCTGTCTGTCCTGGCGAGGCCCCATTTCAAGCCAAAATGGTTCATTGAAGAAAAGCACTAGGGAGTATAGGCCTAGCAATGTGCAGGTCTATTTTGTTTCAGCCGAACCCACACCTGGAACATTTCTTTGAATCTCCAAATATGTTGGCCTTGGCAATACTCCATGCCAACATTTACCTCCAGATCAAGAAGTGTGTCTTCAGCACTGTTTAAGAGTTGGCTCTGTTCAAGTGTCCACGTGTTGTTTGGTCAGCAGAAAAACAGTCACTCCTCTCAGACATTCTCGTTCTCTCACCATGCTCTGTGTTTGCATTCTGAGCATAAATGAGCTGAATGAAAGCCATCTGCTGTTTGAGATGAATAAACCAACACAGTTATCTATGTTTTTATCAAAGTCTGTTATGATGCATGCCGCAATGGGTCCACATAAGGGTTTTACTCTGAAGTGAAGGGCAAGATGAAACTAGAAGAGCAGAGGGTAATACAGAGTACTGTGTATGTGTGTGTGTATTTGCCTACATGCATGCATGCTTCAGTGTGTTTGCCTGTGTGTCTGTGTGTGTGCATGCTTCTATGTGTTCGCGTCACGTATGTGTCTATGCGTCTGTGTGTGTGTGTGTGCCCCTGTCTGTGTTAGTGTGTAATTGGATGAATTAATGTGATGAATATGAATGGGGCCCAGGACACACGTCTGATTTATACACCCCAATTCAGCTGACTGCTCTGAAGGAGGAATGACAGATGTGGCACCATTTCTAATGTAATTAATTAGCCAGATCATAAGTTGTTTTTCTTCTCCAAATGAATGTGAATCTGCCACTGTAGGACTGTAGGCTATTCCCCATGGACACATCCATTCACTGTTTGCCTCAGTCATTTGTACCTACAAGCCTCCTTGTCACATCTGCTCTCCACAATCTTAATCCTACACTAAATGACACTGCATTTCATTTAGCCAAATCACTGGTTTTACCCATTCCAAGCTTGTGTAGCCTGAAGATGCATTATTTGGAATAGTAAGGTTCAGCAATGTATGCAGATTTTCCATATTTTTACTAGGCCTAGTTGTTGTCAAATCCATATTCAGTATATTTGGGTGGCAGAGAGCATAATATGCTACATATGTGTGTGCATTTCATCTAGTACTACATTATGAACCCAATACAGCTTAATAATAGGCTATAAATAACAACATTTTCTGGGATATCCATTGCCTTTTTAGGCCTCATATAGAGTCCCACAGTGGAGGTGTCATAATACCCAGAAAACCTAGCGGTCAAACAGGGAAATGGTTCTAATCCAGCTGTCATGTCTTACTTCCTTATCTTTTTGCAACATACGGCATTATGCTACCATGCCCCAACTTCCCACACCATCTCCTCTCTGAGTACTGAAACACAAGGGGATTTTACCCCTCAACCTACTACACCTCTAAATGAAAGGTTTCTCCTAACACCTTCTTTCAGTGAAGTGCATCATCTAGATGGTGGTGGAGGCTGAGTGCAAAGTTTAGGATTGAGCTGTTAGGTATTTGGAGATAGTGATAGGATGCTCACATGGGACGACTGGAGTGGACAGAGAGAGAGGCTGCCTCTGGTGTCCGTAAAGGCCAGGTTCAGTATTTCCCATTGACTGTCTTTTGCCGACGTTACATCACTGTCCAGTCCACTGCTTGTATCGTAGAAAGTGACTGGGGACTCGCTTCCTTCATATAAGGCCACTTGTGTTTTATGAGGCACCTAAAATGAGTACTTCGAAATTGTTATTTAGGTTGTTCCAAGTAAAGCACATCATGTGCTTTGATGATTTCGTTTGAGTCATTCTCATTCTTTGTTCAGTTCTCCTTCTATACAGACAGACCTTTGCAAAATGTCCAGTAAACATAGGTCAGTCTCATCTGACAGCACAGCCAAAACCTTGTATCTTTCTCTTGGAGAGGGCATTGATCCCTCATGGCTGTCTTCTCTGCTCTTATTGCCGGTCTGAAGGACAGACAGACAAAGATGGAGAGAGACATTAGAAGAGAGGAGATCAGATTCATATTTGTTAAGATCCATCTTGGTATTGAGGAAGAGAGGGATTATAGGAGATATATGAATCTCTGAGATGGAGACGTCAGTTGTGTGTGTCCGTCTGTCATTTTGTTTTATTATGAAATCCATAATCCTACTCCTGATGTTATAACTGGCTTTCTCTTGTCTCCTTAGGTGTGCTTCTTTAGGGGTGGGGATTTTAAGGAACACAATCCAAACCTGCATGGGGATATATGGAAACGTGATTGGCCCAGTTGAGAAGGTAAGGGTTTTCACTGATTTCTGATTAGGCTCACATTTCAACACAGAAACTCCCTGTTTTCTACTGGTTGAGTGTGCTCCCTATATATAGATGCAGACTTTGTACCTTTAAAATGTCATTCACTGATCTAACACAATTGGATAGGGGAAAAGGAAGGGGAGGAGCATATCATATCATTAGCATCTGGTTAAGAGATGGCGAGAGCGGCAGGGAAGGGGCTCTCCACAGGCCCAGACCAGGCAGGCCCAGGCACCCAGCCCAATCACCATGCTGGGCGGTAATTGAGCAGTTTGCCTGTAGAGCCTATGAGAGACGAGCAGATGGTGAATTCCTCTGCAGCGTATGACTTGGCTGAAATGGATACTGTATGTGTCCCAACTTCAGCTTTAAATGGCTTGGTTGGTTGGAAACACATTTGGAAATCCTCTGTTTTGTTCTTAATTTTCCTTGATGGATTAAGGAAATAAATTCTTCCATTATGAGTCTCAGTCATGAGTCATCACCTTTCCAACAGTGAACACACATGCATCTCATTAATGTAACCACTGCTCCCATACAGAATAGCTTGTTAGGAGAAGGACTTGGCTCTGTCTATCCATCCACCAGTACTGTCTGAGACCTAGGCTGTGTCCCAAATGGAACGATATTCCCTATATAGTGCACTACTTTTGACCTGAGCCCTATGGATATAGGGTGCCTTTTGGTATTCAGACATAATGGAAACCCATGTGGGTGTTGACTGCAGGTTTTAACTGTTCATCTATAGTCCAGATTTACAGCGTCCACTCAGTGGAGAGCTGTAGAGCTATGGGAGAGGGCAGCAAGGGCCGGTGGAGGGAGGAAATGGCTTTATGTTGTCAAAGTGTTAGGTGCAGAACTTGTTTGATTGTTCCAAGGCACCATTTAACCCTCTGACCCCATGCACGTCTAGCTGGCAGACATACCCTATAGTCCAGGGGTTGGCAACAGGTGGCCCGCGGTCCAAAACCGGCCCACCAGTGATATTTTTTGGCCCCCAAAGTTTTTACTACAACATTTACATTTTTTAGTAAAAATAAGTTTCTAAAATCACCAGGAATTCAGCTAAAAATGAGTTTAATTTAGGAAATCTGTTCTCAATTATTCCCACGAATACAAACACGGACATGTGTAATCGTCTCAATGTAATCAAGGCATGACACAATTTTTTATGCTTTTTGGGCTTAGTTGTTGTCAGGCGGTGGGTGTAGCTGGTGCATGAAGTCAGGCGCAGGAGAGCAGAGATGAGCCGGAGGGCGAGGCGCAGCGCAGCGCGATCCGGACGGAGACTGTGGAACTCCCGCAGCATTGAAGGGTCCAACACGTCCTCCACCGGAACCCAGCATCTCTCCTCCGGACCGTACCCCTCCCACTCCACGAGGTACTGAAGGACCCTTGCCCGACGCCTCGAGTTCAGTATAGATCTAACTGAATACGCCGGGGCCCCCTCGATGTCCAGAGGGGGCGGAGGAACCTCCCGCACCTCAGCCTCCTGGGGCGGACCAGCCACCACCGGCCTGAGGAGAGACACATGGAATGAGGGGTTGATACGGTAATCGGGGGGAAGCTGTAACCTGTAACATACCTCGTTCAGTCTCCTCAGGACTTTAAATGGCCCCACAAACCGCGGACCCAGCTTCCGGCAGGGCAGACGGAGGGGCAGGTTTCTGGTCGAGAGCCAGACCCGGTCTCACTGCGGTGACGGTCTGCACTAGATTTCTGGCACAGCACGGCCCGCTGAAGGTGAACATGAGCGGCGTCCCATGTCTCCTCCGCGCGCCTGAACCAGTCATCCAGAGCCTCGATCTGGCTCTGATGCCAAGGCGCCAGAACTGGCTGGTACCCCAGTACGTACTGGAAGGGGGAGAGGTTAGTGGAGGAGTGGCGGAGCGAGTTCTGGACCATCTCTGCCCAGGGCACGAATGCCGCCCACTCCCCCGGCCGGTCCTGGCAATAAGACCTCAGAAACCTACCCACATCCTGGTTCACTCTCTCCACCTGCCCGTTACTCTCGGGGTGAAAACCCGGCTGACCGAGACCCCCAGACGTTCCATGAACGCCCTCCAGACCCTCGACGTGAACTGGGGACCCCGATCAGACACTATATCCTCTGGCACCCCGTAGTGCCGGAAGACGTGTGTAAACAAGGCCTCCACAGTCTGTAGGGCCGTAGGGAGACCGGGCAAAGGGAGGAGACGACAGGGCTTAGAAAAACGATCCACAACGACCAGGATCATGGTGTTACCCTGTGAGGGAGGAAGATCGGTCAGGAAATCCACTGACAGGTGTGACCACGGCTGTTGTGGAACGGGTAAGGGTTGTAACTTATCTCTGGGCAGGTGCCTAGGAGCCTTGCACTGGGCGCACACCGAGCAGGAGGAAACATAAACCCTCACGTCCTTAGCCAAAGTGGGCCAACAGTACTTCCCACTAAGACAGCGCACCATCCGACCGATACCAGGATGACCAGAGGAGGGTGACGTGTGGACCCAATAGATCAGCTGGTCACGGACAGCAGACGGAACGTACAGACGTCCAGCTGGACACTGGAGGGGAGCGGGCTCTGTACGTAACGCCTGCTCAATGTCCGCATCCAGCTCCCACACGACCGGCGCTACCAGGCAGGACTCCAGGAGTATGGGAGTATGATCTATGAGCCGATCCTCTGTGTCATACAGCCGGGACAGTGCGTCTGCCTTCACATTTTGGGAACCTGGTCTGTAGGACAGGGTAAACACAAAATGGGTAAAAAACATGGCCCACCTTGCCTGACGAGGATTCAGTCACCTCGCTGCCCGAATGTACTCCAGGTTGCGGTGGTCAGTCCAGATGAGAAAAGGGTGTTTAGCCCCCTCAAGCCAATGTCTCCACGCCTTCAAGGCTTTCACCACAGCCAACAACTCCCGGTCCCCCACATCATAGTTCCGCTCCGCCGGGCTGAGTATCTTCGAGAAGAAAGCACAGGGGCGGAGCCTCGGTGGCGAGGCCGAGCGCTGAGAGAGCACGGCTCCTATCCCAGCCTCGGACGCGTCCACCTCCACTATCAACGCCAAAGAAGGATCCGGATGGGCCAGCACGGGAGTCGAGGTAAACAGAGCCCTTAGGTGACCAAAAGCCCTGTCCACCTCAGCCGACCACTGCAAACGTACAGGACCCCCCTTCAGCAGTGAGGTAATGGGAGCCGCCACCTGGCCAAAACCCGGGATAAACCTCCGGTAGTAATTGGCAAACCCTAAAAACCACTGCACCTCCTTTGCCGTGTGGGAGTTGGCCAATTACGCACAGCTGAAATGCGGTCACTCTCCATCTCCACCCCTGAGGTAGAAATGGGGTACCCTAGGAAGGAGACGGCCTGCTGGAAGAACAGGCATTTCTCAGCCTTGACGTACAGGTCATGCTCCAACAATCGTCCAAGCACCCTGCGCACTAGGGACACGTGCTCGGCATGTGTAGCGGACTATATCAGAATGTCATCAATATACACCACTACACCCTGCCTGTGCAGGTCCCTGAAAATCTTGTCTACAAAGGCTTGGAAAACGGATGGAGCATTCATCAACCCGTACAGCATGACGAGGTACTCATAATTCCCTGAGGTGGTACTGAATGCCGTCTTCCACTCATCTCCCTCCCAGATACGCACCTGGTTGTACGCGCTCCTGAGATCTAGTTTCGTGAAGAAGCGTGCCCCATGCATTGACTCAATCGCCGTGGCGATGAGAGGTAGCGGGTAACTGTACCTCACCGTGATTTGATTTAGACCTCGATAGTCAATACACGGGCGCATACCTCCTTCTTCTTCACAGAAAAGAAACTCGAGGAGGCCTGTGAAGTGGAAGACTGAAGGGATTCGGAGACATATGTCTCCATAGCCACCGTCTCCGCTTGTGACAGGGGATACACATGACTCCTGGGAAGTGCGGTGTCTACCAGGAGATTTATCGCACAATCCCCCTGTCGATGGGGTGGTAATTGAGTCGCCTTCTACAGAAGGCGAGAGCCAAATTGGCCTATTCAGGGGGATTGTGGAGACCTGGTCTGGACTTTCCACCGTAGTAGCACCAACAGAAACCCCTAAACACCTCCCCAAGCACTCTGGTGACCACCCCGTCAGAGCCCTCCATTGCCACGAAACAGTGGGATCATGACAGACTAACCAGGGTAGGCCTAGCACCACTGGAAACGCAGGAGAATCAATAAGGAAGAGACTGATTCTCTCCTTATGACCCTCCTGCGTCACCATGCCCAGGGGCGAGGTGACCTCCCTAATCAACCCGGACCCTAATGGTCGACTGTCTTGGGTGTGAACTGGGCAGGGCATATCCACTGGAACAATGGGGATCCCTAATTTATGGGCAAATGATCTGTCAATGAAATTCCCAGCTGCGCCTGAATCGACGAGCGCCTTATGCTGGGAATGCGGGTAAAACTCAGGAAAAGTAATGTTCAGAAACATGTGGGCAACAGAGAGCTCTGGGTGAGCATGGTGCTGGCTCACCTGGGGTGACGCGAGAGTGCCCTGCCTGCTGCCTCAACTCCCAGAGGAACCTCCCCAGCACCGACCGGCAGTGTGCCCTCTGCGGCCACAGATGGTGCATGAAACGGAACCTCCTCCGGTCTCCCTAAGCGCAGCACCTCCCAGCTCCATGGGCGTCGGAGCGGTGATGCTGGGGGATGGAACCGACAGACCCTGATATGTATGTCCGCGGGTAGCCAGCAGGTTATCCAACCGAATGGACAAGTCCACCAGCTGGTCGAAAGTGAGGGTGGTGTCCCTGCAGGCCAACTCCCGACAGACATCCTCGCGCAAACTGCAACGATAGTGGTCGATCAGGGCCCTGTCGTTCCATCCCACGCCTGCGGCCAGGGTCCGGAAGTCCAGAGCGAACTCCTGGGCACTCCTCGTCCCCTGCCTCAGATGTACGAGACGTTCACCCGCCGCTCTACCCTTAGGCGGGTGGTCGAAGTCTGCCCAGAAGCGGCGTGTGAAATCTTCGAAGTGGTCCAGCGCCGCATCTCCTTCTCCCCACACGGCGTTGACCCACTCCAGGGCTCTCCCTAAGAGGCATGAGACGAGGTCGGACACCCTCTCTCGTTCCGAAGACGCCGGGTGGACGGTTGCTAGGTAGAGCTCCAGCTGTAATAGGAAACCCTGACATTGTGCAGCCGTCCCATCATACTCCCTAGGGAGGGCAAGACGAATCCCACTGGGACCGGGTGAAAGAGGGGCGAGTAGTGGAGACCTTGGTTGAGCTGGTGGAGGCGCTGGAGGACCTCCCTTTCTCTCCCAGCGATCCATAGTCTGTAGGACGCGGTCCATGGTGGCGCCGAGATGATGGAGCATCGCCGCTTGCTCCTGGATGCGCTCCTCGATCCCAATTTCAGGGGTACCTGCTCCTGCTGACTCCATGACGTTTCTGGGTGTGTGATTCTGTCAGGCGGTGGGTGTAGCTGGTGCATGAAGTCAGGCGCAGGAGAGCAGAGATGAGTGAACAATGCACTTTACTTAAGAAATAGCACAAATTAACAATACCAATGTGCGAACAATAACGGTTGCCACAAAGCATGGGGGAAAACAGCACCCGGAAAAAAAACTGCCGGAAACGTACCGACCTGAACAACAAACAATCACACACAAAGACATGGGGGAAACAGAGGGTTAAATACATGACCAGTAATTGGGAATTGAAAACCAGGTGTGTGGGAAACAAAGACAAAACCAATGGAAAATGAAAAGTGGATCGGCGATGGCTAGAAGACCGGCGACGTCGACCGCCGAGCGCCGCCCGAACAAGGAGAGGAACCGACTTCAGCGGAAGTCGTGACAGTTGTGGTCAATTTGTAATGTACAAATTATTATTGTTATGTTTCGACCCCCAACCATCCGCACAGACAAAAATCAGCCATGACTGAATCTAGTTGATGATCCCTGCTCTAGTGTCACTGTGAGGGTTTGACCATTTTACAAGGTCCATTCTCAGTGTTAATGTGCTCTAATCTGTGTCTTAATTATGCTTTGACTCTAGCATCTCGGATATTGTAGATGGTCTTTGCTTACCTGCATCCTTGAATGGTTTTTCCTCTAACTACGAGGACATGAGAGCTCATTCATGAAAACACCATCCGAGAACCTCTCTGTTGTGTGGCTAATCACAGCAGTGAGCAGCTGCAGTGTGTATTTGAGTGTCTCATTTTGCCTACTTGGCATTGTACGTTCAGAAACGATTGGTGCCTCTCTGCAGAGCTCTCTTTAGCGTTCCTGAGTGTTATTGTGGCTCTCCGGTGGCTGAGCCCTGGGCTTGAGTGAATGTCCTGCTGGGCTAGGGAAACATTATTGATCAAAAGCTAACTGGAATGGAGACTTTTAGGAGGACGGGAAACCTCTATGGTCGCTCTAGGCTATTGATTGGATGTGTAGCCTAACCTTGCAGAGGCTGTATAATTGGTTTCACCAAGGGGTATATAGCTAAACGCTTGGCATTTAGATGTTAGCTATTTTGGAGTACAATGTTATTAGTGCAGTCAAATTTTGTCAGTAGCCTATGTCTCATTTTATATAAATAAATTAAGTGTTCTTCCGGTCAATTAAGACTGTTAGGACTGTTTAGAACAAAAAATATCCTCTGTGGCGTTATTATGTCAACTATGGCGTTATTATGTCCACCATGGTGTTACTATATCCACCATGGCGTTATTATATCCACCATGGCGTTATTATGTCCACCATGGAGTTATTATGTCCACCATGGAGTTATTATGTCCACCATGATGTTATTATATCCACCATGGCGTTATTATGTCCACCATGGCGTTATTATTTCCACCATGGCGTTATTATGTCCACCATGGCGTTATTATGTCCACCATGGAGTTATTATGTCCACCATGGTGTTATTATATCCACCATGGAGTTATTATGTCCACCATGGCGTTATTATATCCACTATGTCGTTATTATATCCACGATGGCGTTATTATATCCACCATGGCGTTACTATATCCACCATGGCGTTATTATGTCCACCATGGAGTTATTATGTCCACCATGGAGTTATTATATCCACTATGTCGTTATTATATCCACTATGGCGTTATTAGATCAACTATGGCGTTATTATGTCCACCATGGAGTTATTATGTCCACCATGGTGTCATTATATCCACCATGGCGTTAATTTATCCACTACGGCGTTATTATGTCCACCATGGCGTTATTATGTCCACTATGGCGTTATTATGTCCACTATGGCGTTATTATGTCCACCATGGCGTTATTATGTCCACTATGGCGTTATTATGTCCACCATGTCGTTATTATGTTCACCATGTCGTTATTATGTCCACCATGGCGTTATTATGTCCTCCATGGTGTTATTATGTCCACCATGTCGTTATTATGT
This sequence comes from Salmo trutta, assembly GCF_901001165.1. Taxonomy (NCBI): domain Eukaryota; kingdom Metazoa; phylum Chordata; class Actinopteri; order Salmoniformes; family Salmonidae; genus Salmo; species Salmo trutta. The sequence goes on along the minus strand of NC_042970.1, from coordinate 11,712,957 downwards.
CCACCATGACGTTATTAGATCCACCATGGCGTTATTATGTCCACTATGGCGTTATTATGTCCACCATGGACTTATGATGTCCACCATGTCATTATTATGTTCACCATGGTGTTATTAGATCCACCATGGGGTTATTATATCCACCATGGGTACAGTTCCTGCAGGGGGTCATCAGAGGGAAACAGAAGCCATAAACAGAGAATTATTTTACTCCAGGCACCTCACCATGGTCAGGAATTTGGCCACGGATACATGTGAGCTGATGGGGAGGCATGTATAGAGAATAAAGACAAAAGAAAGACACTAAAAGCCTCAGGCTCCTCAGTCTCTACACACACACACCAGGATTCTGACCTAAATAATGTTTATTACCTATTTCCTTCTTTCCTCTCTCGCAAACCTTCCTTTCTCCCTCCTCTCTCTCCTGGCCCCCTATCTCTTGTCTTAATCTCTCTCTTGCCTCCCTCTCCCCTGCCTCCCCCTCTCTCCGGGACCCCTCTCTCTCCTGGCCCCCTCTCTCCCCTGCCTCCCCCTCTCTCCTGGCCCCCTCTCTCGCCTGGCCCCCTCTCTCCCCTGCCTCCCTCTCTCCCCCACCTCCCTGTCTCTCCTAGCCCCCTCTCTCCTCTGCCTCCCTCTCTCTCCTGGCCCCCTCTCTCTCCTGGCCCCCTCTCTCCCCTGCCTCCCTCTCTCTCCTGGTCCCCTCACTCCCCTGCCTCCCTCTCTCTCCTGGCCCCCTCTCTCTTGTCTTCATCTCTCTCCTGGCCCCCTTTCTCTCCTGGCCCCCTCTCTCTCCTGTTCCCCCCTTCTCCCCTGCCTCCCTCTCTCTTCTGGCCCCTTCTCTATTGCCTCCCTCTCTCTCCTGGCCCCCCCTCTCCCCTGCCTCCCTCTCTCTTCTGGCCCCTTCTCTATTGCCTCCCTCTGCCCTACCTTTTTTTATCTCGTGGCCCCATATCTCCTTCCCTCCTCTCTCTCTCTGACCTTCCTTACTTTCCTGCCTCACTCTTTCTCTCCTTCCCCTCTCTCTCTCTGACCTTCCTTACTTTCCTGCTTCACTCTTTCTCTCCTTCCCCTCTCTCTCTCTGACCTTCCTTACTTTCCTGCTTCACTCTTTCTCTCCTTCCCCTCTCTCTCTCTGACCTTCCTTACTTTCCTGCCTCACTCTTTCTCTCCTTCCCCTCTCTCTCTCTTGCCTCCGTCTTTTTCTCCTAACCATTTTCTCTCCTGTCCTTTTTCTCTCCATGACAACTGCTCTCCTTGAGACTTCCTACAAATGTGTCAGACGGACAGGAAGGGAGTGCCCTCACTGGCAGCTGGCTAATTATTGATGGCCTTACCTGTCTTTAGGAGGATGTGGCAAAGTGTGTGTGTGTGTGTGTGTGTGTGTGTGTGTGTGTGTGTGTGTGTGTGTGTGTGTGTGTGTGTGTGTGTGTGGTGGTTCGACAACAGGGTGTGCCATCTCCTTCAGGTGCGTAGCCTGTAGCCTCTAGCACTGTCCGTCTTGAGTCTGTCTAAAGGGTGGACACAGATTGCTCCGAGTGACCAGGTGCATTACTGTTGTTATGTTATTCTAAAAGTAACAATAGAGATCAATACATACTGTCAGAAATATTCACAGGCTTGTACAACATAGGCGACATGACACCATGTAGACTGTTAGCAAAATCAAGGTTCTTTAGACGACTCCTATACTTAAGCAATAAGTCCCAAGGGGATGTGGTAAATGGCAAATATACCACGGCTAAGGGCTGTTCTTAGGCACGACGCAAAGCCCTTAGGATACAGCTCTTAGCCGTGGTTTATTGGCCGTATACCGCAAACCCCCGAGGTGCCTTATTGCTATTATAAACTGGTTACCAATGTAATTACAGCAGTAAAAATACATGTTTTGTCATACCCATGATATATGGTCTGATATACCACGGCTGTCAGCCAATCAGCATTCTGGGATGGAACCACCCACTTTATGATTTGCTGATAATGTGAACAATGTTGTTCAGTTTTCTCTAACCTGATTAGCTAGCTGCTCCTCCACTGAAGTGGAGTGGCAGGTAGCCTAGTGGTTAGAGCGTTGGGCCAGTAACCAAAAGGTTTCTTGATCGAATCCCTGAGCTGACGAGGTAAAAATATGTCGTTCTGCCCCTGAACAAGGCAGTTAACCTGCTGTTCCTAGGCCGCCATTGTAAATAAGAATTTGTTCTTAACTGGCTTGCCTAGTTAAACAAAAGGTTAAAACAAGATCATTGCAAACAGGTCATTAGGCCCTTGGATACCAAGTTGAGTGACCAATCCATCTGACTAAAAATATTGTTTTTATTCTCCAGAAAAGGTTACATTTATTTAACTTCAGCTGTTCTGTAGAAAACCTCCTGAATGTGTGGGTGGTAGAGGGTGTTGTTCTCTGATACCTTGGATACACACGTTTTGGTAAGCAAATAGATGTCGTAATTCATGTAAATTTGATGTCACCACAATAGGGAAGTGTGTATGGGTTTACTGCACTTTGTTATGCTCTTGGCTTTTCTCTCATGTTCTTATTGTCTCATTGAGCCCCTCTGACCTTTCATGACACCGGGGCTGGTCTCTCTTTCTCTCTCTCTCTCTGTCTCTCTCTCTCTCTCTCTCTCTCTCTTTCTCTCTATCTCTCTCTCTCTTTCTCTCACTCTCTCTCGCTCTGTCACTCTCTCTCCCCCCTCTCCCTCTGTCTCACTCTCTCTCTGTCTGTCTCTCTCTCCCCTCTCTCTCTCACTCTCACTCTCGCTCTGTCTGTCTCTGTCTCCCTCTTTCTCTCTCTCTCTCTCTCTCTCTCTCTCTCTCCTCTCTTTCTCTCACTCTCTCTCGCTCTGTCACTCTCTCTCCCCCCTCTCCCTCTGTCTCACTCTCTCTCTCTCTCTCTCTGTCTCCCCCTCTCTCTCTCTGTCTCATTATTAATTTTTCCCTGTGTTGCTTCCAGTGCCAATCTTTTGTTTTGGGGAGTTGGCCAAGCACTCCCATACCGAGGAGGAATCTGTAGGAAGTCTGTCTCCTTCGCTGTTAGTCAACTGTGAGGTCACCTTTAGAGTGACTCATGCTTTGCTCTTATCAATGTAACTTTTTTATCAATTGGACATTGATGGTGTGGCCAGAGAGCTAGGCCACTGCAGCTCCCTTCAGCTGTGTTGAGCTGGGGAGTGAAGTGGGCTGGGCAGAGCATCAGCATAGTTTTCCAGGGAGGGACGGGTTAGGGTATCCTGTCATTGTTGGGAGAGACCCGAGCGATCCAGGGCATTTTAATGGCTGTGTTTTGTTGTAGGAAGGTGTTGTCCGGTTAGTTAGTGTCTTATCTGTTTCAGAGGGCAGCCTGGGCTTGGTATTAAAGTACAGAGAGAGGGAGAGACTGTGTGTGTCACAAGGAGGAGTCTGATGTAAGATGAGGTTATAGATGAAGTGGTTGGACATTGATCCAGGTTTATAGAGTGGGTGGAAAATGCAACAGGAGTTTTGTTGTCTTCTTGGATATCTCTACAGTCCCTACTGTCTCTACAGCCTTCTGACTGGAAGACGTTGCATAGAAAGGTGAGTGGAACAATGGAACTAAAGCTGGTAAAGACTACACTCAGAAAAAAACTTGGTATCTAGAACCTAAAAGGGTCATTTGTGTGAAAGGTTATACCTGGATTGAAACCAAAAAGTGTTCACCTATCGGGGACAGCCGAAGAACAGTTGTGGAACCTTTTACATTTTCTTTTTGACTAACTCCTATACTCAGCTGGCTCACAGTGACGGACTATACCATTCTATTGGTTCACTCACAGTGACGGACTATACCATTCTATTGGTTCACTCACAGTGACGGACTATACCATTCTATTGGTTCACTCACAGTGACGGACTATACCATTCTATTGGTTCACTCACAGTGACGGACTATACCATTCTATTGGTTCACTCACAGTGACGGACTATACCATTCTATTGGTTGACTCACAGTGACGGACTATACCATTCTATTGGTTCACTCACAGTGACGGACTATACCATTCTATTGGTTGACTCACAGTGACGGACTATACCATTCTATTGGTTGACTCACAGTGACGGACTATACCATTCTATTGGTTGACTCACAGTGACGGACTATACCATTCTATTGGTTCACTCACAGTGACGGACTATACCATTCTATTGGTTGACTCACAGTGACGGACTATACCATTCTATTGGTTGACTCACAGTGACGGACTATACCATTCTATTGGTTCACTCACAGTGACGGACTATACCATTCTATTGGTTGACTCACAGTGACGGACTATACCATTCTATTGGTTCACTCACAGTGACGGACTATACCATTCTATTGGTTGACTCACAGTGACGGACTATACCATTCTATTGGTTGACTCACAGTGACGGACTATACCATTCTATTGGTTGACTCACAGTGACGGACTATACCATTCTATTGGTTGACTCACAGTGACGGACTATACCATTCTATTGGTTGACTCACAGTGACGGACTATACCATTCTATTGGTTCACTCACAGTGACGGACTATACCATTCTATTGGTTGACTCACAGTGACGGACTATACCATTCTATTGGTTGACTCACAGTGACGGACTATACCATTCTATTGGTTCACTCACAGTGACGGACTATACCATTCTATTGGTTGACTCACAGTGACGGACTATACCATTCTATTGGTTGACTCACAGTGACGGACTATACCATTCTATTGGTTGACTCACAGTGACGGACTATACCATTCTATTGGTTCACTCACAGTGACGGACTATACAATTTTATTGGTCTGTGCGTATAACCTATTATCATGGGTAGGGTGATCTGTGAGCATATTTGCTGGCTTAGAATATCAGAACCCCAGAAATTATTTGAAAAAGCCTGTAAAATCAATTCTAATCAAACCAAATACTGCAATTCATTGTGTATCTTAAGTTTTATCAATTACATGTGGGGTGGCAGGGTAGCCTAGTGGCAAGGTACAAATCTGTTGTTCTGCCCCTGAACAAGGCAGTTAACCCACTCTTCCTAGGCTGTCATTGAAAATAAGAATTTGTTCTTGACTGACCTGCCTAGTTTAAAAAAAAAGAAATGCTAAGGTAATGATAGTTGATAAGATGACAGCACTCCTGATTGAGACTGGCAATGTGTCTGTACTGTATGGTAAATGATATGGGATGAGTTGGAGCTGTGGGACCCTGGCAGAGGCCTCCAGGTGTGTAGAGTTGGTCATTGCTCCTATCTGTTTACACAGTATGACTGAATAATTGATGAGCTCTTCTGTCTCTGTATATAGAGCAGGAATATGATGAGATCATCAGGATGCAGCGTCTCTCCTGAATAAAACGAGTGCTGCATATGACCAATGTTGCCTAGATCCTAGTGTAGTGGGATTGTTGGTGTGTCAGGGGCAGCAACAGTTGGGTACTGGAGGAACACAGAGAAAGTGTGTGTCTGTTATCTTTGGGTGAGGTTATTTTCGGAGATCTACAAGGTCTACCCTCCCATAGGGTACGTTAGGTAGGCCTATTTGAAATATCTTCCTTCTGTCAGACTGAAAACCTCTTGTTGCTGTCGGTGTAACGATATTTCATGTGTCAGACTTCCCTGGCAGTGCCGCTTTGCTGAACACTGTTTTAGAAGCTGTCAGCAACCTTTGACACAGATGCTGTGTTATTTGAGTATACTGCTCCAGATTTAGATGCAGCCACCAGGTTTTGACAAAGCTAGCACAGTGGTGTTTTCTGTCTTTTGTCTTTCTGTTTGGTTTACACAGTGACATGAATGAATAAATGAATGAATGACGGTACTTCTCTCTCTCTCTCTCTCTCTCTCATTTCTTAGCCAGAGGAGAAACGTTCTGTAGTATGACGCCTTTCCGTTTCTTCATGACCTTGGAGTGTATTCCAAATCAAATCAAAGTTTACTTGTCACGTGCGCCGAATACAACAGGTGTAGACTTTACAGTGAAATGCTTACTTACAGGCTCTAACCAATAGTGTAAAAAAGGTATTAGGTGAACAATAGGTAGGTAAAGAAATAAAAACAACAGTAAAAAGACAGGCTATAAACAGTAGAGAGGCTATAAAAGTAGCGAGGCTACATACAGACACCGGTTAGTCAGGCTGATTGAGGTATTATGTACATGTAGATATGGTTAAAGTGACTATGCATATATGATGAACAGAGAGTAGCAGTAGCGTAAAAGAAGGGTTGGCGGGTGGTGGGTGGCGGGTGGCGGGACACAATGCAGATAGCCCAGTTAGCCAATGTTACGTTATAAGTTGTTATAAAGCTACAGTATATGAACTAGTCCAATGTGTCAAGAATGGACGACAGCCATTTCAACAGATGACATCATACGGCCATTCACAGTAGCTCTTCAGAAGGACGGTTGGCCAGTCTACACCTGTTTTAAAGTGGAATACAATGCACAAACCACTGGCCTAATGAATATGAATCAGTGTTGAGCCTGCCTGCTCTGGCATGCACTTGTAGCTTATACCACCATTCAGACAACTGTAACATGTCAGGCAGTCTCAGTGTAACAATGACAAATGATTCACATCTAATCAAACCAGGACATGTTAGATTTACTGTACAACCACAAACATGCCATCATTTGTCAAGGTACCTTAGTAGCCTGACCGCATGTTTGCATTCATGTTTCATACTCTGTTGGTTACAGTTGGCTTAAGTTACCTGGAGGATTTAAAAATTCAAATAGGCCTATATTGCTGTGTATTTGGTATGGCCCAGTGGAATCGGGTCTTAGTTGGTGTGGTCCAGTGGAATTGGGACTTACCTTCAAGGGAAATTACCAAAGCACATAGATTGAGGGAGTGTTTTATGTAAATGTCAGTTGTACGGTGAAATACTCCTTTGAACTTGACATAACAGGAATTCATTCAGTTGTTTTGAAAATAGCTTTTTTTAAGAGAATAGTACTACATTTTGACTTTAAAAGCCCTAAGATAAAGTTATTTATCAGTTTGCAGTTCGGTTGTTTCCTGAATATTTCCTCTACCTGTACTCGGGTGTCTGCAGTCAGAGAGATGTGGAGGCAGCACATTGAGTGTTTATGATGAATAGCTGTGGTGCTGCCATGGGTTCTGAGATATAGAGGACCTGTCCTTTACTGCAGTGGAATTTTACTGTGGCTAGCTGGGAGCTGTAGCTGTGGCCCCCTTATCTTACCACTGCCCTCGTCCGTCCCCCCCCCCTCCCTCCCCTGTCCTGCCCTGCTCAGCATCACTCTGTCCAGCGCTCTACCCAGTGACGTTTAATCACCTCTCATCTCATCTTCTCTCCTCCTCTCTAGCAACTCGGTCTACACAGGAAAGCACTACTGGTTACATTCACAGGAATGGCATAATATTACACAGGTCTATCAGCTGTTGTAAAAGCATCGTCATGTTACCCTTTGCTCTGGAATGTGCTGCCAGATTTTCCTGGCTACTGATTACCACTCATGTAAGACTGTGTCATCATAGCACCGAGTAGCTCTCTTGGCTTCATGAATATTCAAATCAGGGTTTTATTATTGGCTTTCTGTCTGCATGGCAACTCGCAAATCCGCCTCTGAATATTAGATGAGATTGATAATACACTCTATTTTTCTCTTGAAGTGGAGTCAACCTCTTGTGTAATAATAATAATAATAATAATAATAATAATACATGCCATTTTCCTTCTATTACCTCAAATCAAATGTTATTGGTCACATACACATAGTTAGCAGATGTTAATGCGAGTGTAGCTAAATGCTTGTGCTTCTAGTTCTGACAGTGCAGTAAAGTTTAACAAGTAATCTAACAATTCCCCAACAATTACCTAATACACACAAATCTATAAGGGGTGAATGAAAATATGTACAAATAAATATATGGATGAGCGATGGCCGAGCGGCATAGGAAAGGTGCAATAGATGGTATAAAATACAGTATATACATATGATATGAGTAATGTAAGATATGTAATAAGTGGCATTATTTAAAGTGGTATTGTTTAAAGTGACTAGTGATCCATTTATTAAAGTGGCCAGTGATTGGGTCTCAATTTAGGCAGGCACCAGTCGTAAAGGTCACACCTGTACAATTTACTCTCTCCCTCCATCTTCAATCACCTCTCCTCCTTTCCCTCCTTCCTGTCCACCTTCTAGTCCTGTATTCTCCATGTCTGTCTGCTTCTCTGTTTCCTCCTCACTGTGTCTCACTCTCTTCCCTAGCTACACATCAGAGGCTCTTCACACTATATTTCCCCACCTCCGTGTTCCCTGTCTCTCCTTAACCCTCACTGTCTCTAGTCCTATCAATCAATGCAATCCTGTGCCCTCATGATGCCATGGTTAGTACACCCCCTCATCACCCAACCACCCCCCACCCACCACCATTCTCCTCATCACACCCCACCCTTCTCCTCATCCCTCATTCCTCCCCCCACCCTTCTCCTCATCCCTCATTCCTCCTCCCCCCACCCTTCTCCTCATCACACCCCACCCTTCTCCTCATCCCCCGTTCCTCCCCCCACCCTTCTCCTCATCCCTCGTTCCCCACCACCCTTCCACTCATCCCTCATTCCTCCTCCCCCCACCCTTCTCCTCATCCCTCATTCCTCCTCCCCCCACCCTTCTCCTCATCACACCCCACCCTTCTCATCCCCCGTTCCTCCCCCCACCCTTCTCCTCATCCCTCGTTCCCCACCACCCTTCCACTCATCCCTCATTCCTCCTCCGCCCACCCTTCTCCTCATCCCTCATTCCTCCTCCCCCCACCCTTCTCCTCATCCCTCATTCCTCCTCCCCCCACCCTTCTCCTCATCCCTCGTTCCTCCTCCCCCTTCTCCCTCTGAGTCTCTTTTCTCTTCCTCCTTGACTGAACCATTCAAGCAAAACACCAGAGGATTATCACTCAGCCATTGAGAAACACACACACACACACACACTGAACACTCACACGCTTTCACTCAACACGTTGCCTGGCCAGAAGTGTCTGTGCTCTTGGATAAGACAGTGCCTATGTTTGTTGACGGTGTATGATGTGATGATGCGAGAGCTCAGCTGAACTCAGCTGAACTAAAACAAAGGGGCGGGAGGAGAGAAGAGTAAGAGGAGAGGAGTGGAGCCCACGTGCCTCAGAGCTGTATCTGTAGCTAGCCGTCGTGTCTCACTCTGCTAATGGAGGACTGGGGGTAAGGCTTTTGTTGTTAGAACGGAGCGGAGGGAGGTAGTCTGCCTGCGTCCTCCCTCTTTTTGGATGCATTCATTTGCGGTCCTTTGTCTTGGCTATAGCCTAGAGTGGTTTCTCACTGGTTGATGTGCTGGTGTGTTTGAGGTTGAGGTGTCTATGTGTGTGTGTGTGTGTGTGTGTGCGTGCGCATGCGCGTGCGTGTGTGTGTGTGTGTGTATCTGGTTATGTGTGTTGTGATCTTCTTCATAGTGTTGCCGGGGTATGTAGAGGAGAAAGAGAGTACTTCATGTTCCTTTCCATGGTGATTTTGATGAGACAGCAAGAATGGTTTGTTACTGCTTTTGTCACCTTAGATGTGTTAGAATTTAACTGGACTGACTACATGTGTTATTTTGTGTAAAACACTAGTAGGCCTAAATACATTAGAATTTTGATAAATTTCAAGTATTGATTTCTATACATATTACAATGATTTAGGACAGGAAGAATTTAGAAATATGCTGTCTGCCAGAAAGATAGTAACAGGTGAAGAGGTGTGGGGTGGTGTTTGTGTGTATACACTACCATCTAGCCTTGTTCCCAGACAGGACTGTCCTACACTAGAACAAAAGCCTCCTCTTGATGGATTAACTAACTGTGGTGCACACCCAGCTCTCACACATTCCCCATGCAGCCCAAGCCCTTTTTGGATTTCAACCAAAGCCGTTCTGCTCACGTTTTGTCTGGAAAGAAACTGCATTTTGAAGTCTGTATTGCTGTCTTTCTCTCTCTTTCTCTCTCTCTCTCTCGTTTTCCCTCTCTCCTTCTCCCCATTGTCAAAAGTATTTTCCAGCCATTAGTTTAGGACGGCTGAGGTGACCCAAATACCCATGCAGTGCCCCCCCCCGCACCCCCCCCCACTCTAAAGCAGAGCCCTCTATTGTCTCTCCCAGGCAGCGTCACTGGGCCTTCGTCCTCGGGAATGGCTTAAAATATTTGTATTTTAATTTTGCCCTTATTTTATGTAAGTTGACTGAGAACACATTCTCATTTACAGCAACGACCTGGGGAATAGTCGTTGCTGTAAATGCGACATACAGGTCTTGGTTTGGTGAAGATGTGTTATTGTTACTGGACTCGTAAGGGGTGCAGCGGTCTAAGGCACTGCATCTCAGTGCAAGAGGTGTCACTGCAGTCCCTGGTTCAAATCCAGGCTGCATTCCATCCGGCTGTGATTGGGAGTCCCATTGGGCGGCGCACAATTGGCCCAGCATCGTCCGGGTTTGGCCGGGGTAGGCCGTTATTGTAAATAACAATTTGTTCTTAACTGACTTGCGTAGTTAAATAAAAGGTTACATTTTAACAAATTAAAATACATTGTTATTGTTGGTAGCAGACTGCTATCAAGGTGATTGCATGGCTGATGAGGGGTTGCTGTATCGGATGTGAAAGAGACATCCAGTCGTTCTTGGAGTACAATCTGGAAGTTGTAGGCTCTACTGCCATAGGCATTACAGAATATGATATTTGCCTTGATTAAGGACTCAACCAGCAAGCCGGTGGTCTCTCTAGCCACAACACCATTAGTGGAAACCATTGTCCATACTAGCATGTTACCCTTTCTACTCAGCGCTGTGTTAATATTAGAGACAATAATGTTCACATTTGAGCATGGATAGACTGTTATTTTGTTCTGAGACAAATCATTCCTCATGGAGTCTGAGGTGTTTTTTAATGACAGCCCTCAGCTCACATGCTGTGTAAACAACAGGGAAATCCTTACTTAGGGGCCCTTTCCAACAACGCAGAGAGAAAAACAGAACAAATATAGAAAGATAATAACACAAGAAATAAATCCACAATCAGTAACGATAACTTGGGGTACCAGTACCAGAACAGAGGGCTTTTGTACCAGGACCAGAACAGAGGGAGGACTGCGGAACCAGGATCGGAATAGAGGGAGGGCTGTTGTACCAGGACCAGAATGGAGGGAGGACTGTTGTACCAGGACCAGAACAGAGGGAGGACTGCGGAACCAGGATCGGAATAGAGGGAGGGCTGTTGTACCAGGACCAGAATGGAGGGAGGGCTGTTGTACCAGGACCAGAACAGGAGGGAGGACTGTTGTACCAGGACCAGAACAGAGCGCTGTTGGACCAGAATGGAGGGAGGACTGTTGTACCAGGACCAGAACAGAGGGAGGACTGTTGTACCAGGACCAGAACAGAGCGCTGTTGGACCAGAATGGAGGGAGGGCTGCTGAACCAGGACCAGAACAGAGGGAGGACTGTTGTACCACGACCAGAATGGAGGGAGGGCTGTTGTACCTGAACAGAGGGAGGGCTGTTGTACCAGAACAGAGGGAGGGCTGTTGTACCTGAACAGAGGGAGGGCTGTTGTACCTGAACAGAGGGAGGGCTGTTGTACCTGAACAGAGGGAGGGCTGTTGTACCAGAACAGAGGGAGGGCTGTTGTACCAGAACAGAGGGAGGGCTGCTGAACCAGGGCCAGAACAGAGGGAGGACTGTTGTACCAGGACCAGAACGGAGTGAGTGCTGTTGTACCAGAACGGAGGGAGGGCTGCTGAACCAGGAACAGAATGTAGGGAGGGCTGTTGTACCAGGAACAGAACGTAGGGAGGGCTGTAGCTTCTGCTGCTCTTCAATCATCAGTTGTCTCACATCTGTTTGGGCTGAATGACATTTGATGGCATTATGAATTAAAGGGAACTAATGTTTACGCGGCTTAAGGACAACTTTAATAGTTTGTTTTCAATTCCCACAACAAATCTCTGAAATGGCCTTTCGCTGTATTTTTTGTAGTTTAGATGAAAGCAACTGACCACATTGTATTGCTATTATTAATTATTCTCTTTCTTCTCCCCTCAGTGCCTGAAGACCAAGACTCTGCTGCAGACTCCCAAAACCTCCTCACGTCCTCTCTACCAAATCTAGGATCATGTCAGGTGCCTATGACGAGTCGGCCAGCCAGGAGGATGCCACAGACAGCTTCTGGGAGGTGAGAACAGACCATACCTGTTTGGAGATATATTAATATGTAGTCAGACATGCATCCCTTTCAGTGGAACTGGGATTTGAACCAGCAATTCCAGGTGTCCACACTTTGCTGGCACTGCGTCACCCTCTTTTGGCTTTGCAGCAGAGCTGGCAGCGTAACAGGCCGCTGACTAGGGCTACTGATGTGGAGGGATTGTGTGTGTGTGCCTCAGATGGAGTGATAGCCTGCTCCTCCACGTCCCCCAGGACCAAGCTCTGCTCTATGGGGGATCTGTCTTTCTGACTCTGTAATTGACTCCTGGACCACCTGAAGGCACCTCAGACTCTGGGCTCCTTTAAAAATGGCCTAAACCCTTTAGGAAGGCTTTCTGTTAGATATAGAGTAGCTGTGTTCCTTGTTGTCCTTTCCCCTTGTCAGCTGTGTACTTTGTGTCAGTCTCCATGTCTAGCTCTGTCCTTTTCTGTCTATGTCTCTTGTTTTAATTTATTTTATTGCACCTCACTGTAGCACTTTGAGACAGTTTTTCAATGAAAAGCAAGTTATAAATTCAATGTATTATTGTTATTTTTCTTATTTTAGCACCACTAGCCCCTACCATCCCGTATACTCTTGCTCTTCCCAGGCATCAAGTCCCGTCCTGCAGGCTAGGGGGGAGTCCCTCTTAAGGTGGCACGACAATGATCACTCATTAGGGAGACACTGACAATACCGTTCTTAAGGTGGCACGACAATGATCACTCAGTAGGGAGACACTGACACCACTGTTCGTGGAACGCCACATTCATAAGGTGGAATGTTTTGAATGTAATTGAAATGCCTCTCATTCTGGTACCTATGAAAGGTGGGAAACTATAAGCGTGCTGTGAAGCGGATTGATGATGGCCACCGGCTCTGCAATGACCTGATGAACTGTATACAAGAGCGAGCCAAAATCGAGAAGGCCTACAGCCAGCAGCTGACCGACTGGTCTAAGAGATGGAGACAGCTGGTGGATAAAGGTACGAGGGGAGAATGGGAGACACCCAGCAGCTCACAGTGGATTGGAAGAGTTATATTGCCATCTGTAGGAGCATGCTTTTAAAAAATAATAAACCCTTTCTAGTTTTGTCATGGAGTACAGTGAATGCAATGTGCAGGATATTCATTGAGTCATAGAGTAATACTTCCATCTGTTTCTCAAAATGCTAATGAACCTCCCCCTTCTCCCTATAACCCTGGCCCTCTTCTCCCTCTCCCTATAACCATCTTCTCCTTCTAACTCTGACCCTGACCCTCTTCTCCCTCTCCCTCTAACCCTGACCCTCTTCTCCCTATAACCCTGACCCTCTTCTCCCTCTAACCCTGACCCTCTTCTCCCTCTAACCCTGACCCTCTTCTCCCTCTAACCCTGACCCTCTTCTCCTTCTCCCTCTAACCCTGACCCTCTTCTCCCTCTAATCCTGACCCTCTTCTCCCTCTAACCCTGACCCTCTTCTCCTTCTCCCTCTAACCCTGACCCTCTTCTCCCTCTAATCCTGACCCTCTTCTCCCTCTCCCTCTAACCCTGACCCTCTTCTCCCTCTCCATCTGACCCTGACCCTCTTCTTCTTCTCCCTCTCCCTCTAACCCTGACCCTCTTCTCCCTCTAATCCTGACCCTCTTCTCCCTCTCCCTCTAACCCTGACCCTCGTCTCCTTCTCCCTCTCCCTCTCCCTCTAACCCTGACCCTCTTCTCCTTCTCCCTCTCCCTCTAACCCTGACCCTCTTCTCCCTCTAACCCTGACCCTCTTCTCCTTCTCCTTCTCCCTCTAACCCTGACCCTCGTCTCCTTCTCCCTCTCCCTCTAATTCTGACCCTCTTCTCCTTCTCCCTCTAACCCTGGCCCTCTTCTCCTTCTCCCTCTCCCTCTAACCCTGGCCCTCTTCTCCCTCTCCCTCTAACCCTGACCCTCTTCTCCTTCTCCCTCTAACCCTACCTCTTCTCCTTCTCCCTCTCCCTCTAACCCTGACCCTCTTCTCCCTCTCCCTCTAACCCTGACCCTCTTCTCCTTCTCCCTCTAACTCTGACCCTGACCTTCTTCTCCTTCTCCCTCTAACCCTACCTCTTCTCCTTCTCCCTCTAACTCTGACCCTGACCTCCTTCTCCCTCTAACCCTACCTCTTCTCCCTCTCCCTCAGGGCCCCAGTACGGCAGTGTGGAGAGGGCCTGGGTGGCAATGATGACCGAGGCTGAGAAGGTGAGTGAGCTGCACCAGAATGTGAAGAACGGACTGCTCAACAATGACTTTGAGAAGGTGAAGAACTGGCAGAAGGACTCCTACCACAAGCAGATGATGGGAGGCTTCAAGGAAACCAAAGAGGCAGAGGAGGGCTTCAAGAAGGCCCAGAAACCATGGGCCAAGAAGCTCAAGGAGGTGAGGGGCAACCACCTGAACTACTGTACACTTGAGCATTGCCGTAGAGATCCGGACCAAATCAAAACATGCACCACGCTCTGCTATAACCTTGAAGTAGTTTGCATTCAAATGATACCTCCAAAAGTGTAAATATCCTTCAAAAATATACCATATCTTCTCTCCTCAGCTTGAGACTGCCAAGAAGACGTACCACCTGGCGTGTAAGGAGGAGAAGGTGGCGTCCAGCAGAGAGGCCAACAGCAAGGCAGACACCTCAGTCACAGCTGACCAGCAGAAGAAGCTCCTGGACAAGGTGGACAAGTGCAAACAGGACTCTCAGAAGGTGAGCTATCCAGACCCCTGCTCCCCAGACCCCTACTGTCCAGACCCCTACTGTCCAGACCCCTACTGTCCAGACCCCTACTGTCCAGACCCCTACTGTCCAGACCCCTGCTCCCCAGACCCCTACTGTCCAGACCCCTACTGTCCAGACCCCTACTCCCCAGGCCCCTACTGTCCAGACCCCTACTGTCCAGACCCCTACTGTCCAGACCCCTACTGTCCAGACATCTACTGTCCACACCCCGTCCAGACCCCTACTGTCCAGACCCCTGCTCCCCAGACCCCTACTGTCCAGACCCCTACTGTCCAGACCCCTACTGTCCAGACCCCTACTCCCCAGGCCCCTACTGTCCACACCCCGTCCAGACCCCTACTGTCCAGACCCCTACTGTCCAGACCCCTACTGTCCAGGCCCCTACTGTCCAGACCCCTACTGTCCAGACCCCGTCCAGACCCCTACTGCCCAGGCCCCTACTGTCCAGGCCCCTACTCCCCAGGCCCCTACTGTCCAGGCCCCTACTCCCCAGGCCCCTACTGTCCAGACCCCTACTGTCCAGACCCCTACTGTCCACACCCCGTCCAGACCCCTACTGTCCACACCCCGTCCAGACCCCTACTGTCCAGACCCCTACTGTCCAGACCCCTACTGTCCAGGCCCCTACTGTCCAGACCCCTACTGTCCAGACCCCTACTCCCCAGGCCCCTACTCCCCAGGCCCCTACTGTCCAGACCCCTACTGTCCAGGCCCCTACTGTCCGGACCCCTACTGTCCAGGCCCCTACTGTCCAGACCCCTACTGTCCAGGCCCCTACTGTCCAGGCCCCTACTGTCCAGGCCCCTACTGTCCAGACCCCTACTGTCCAGGCCCCTACTGTCCAGGCCCCTACTGTCCAGGCCCCTACTGTCCAGACCCCTACTGTCCACACCCCGTCCAGACCCCTACTGTCCAGACCCCTACTGTCCAGGCCCCTACTGTCCAGACCCCTACTGTCCAGGCCCCTACTGTCCAGACCCCTACTGTCCAGGCCCCTACTGTCCAGGCCCCTACTGTCCAGACCCCTACTGTCCAGACCCCTACTGTCCAGACCCCTACTGTCCAGACCCCTACTCCCCAGGCCCCTACTGTCCAGGCCCCTACTGTCCAGGCCCCTACTGTCCAGACCCCTACTGTCCAGACCCCTACTGTCCAGGCCCCTACTCCCCAGGCCCCTACTGTCCAGGCCCCTACTGTCCAGGCCCCTACTGTCCAGACCCCTACTGTCCAGGCCCCTACTGTCCGGACCCCTACTGTCCAGGCCCCTACTGTCCAGACCCCTACTGTCCAGACCCCTACTGTCCAGGCCCCTACTGTCCAGGCCCCTACTGTCCAGACCCCTACTGTCCAGGCCCCTACTGTCCAGGCCCCTACTGTCCACACCCCGTCCAGACCCCTACTGTCCAGACCCCTACTGTCCAGGCCCCTACTGTCCAGACCCCTACTGTCCAGGCCCCTACTGTCCAGGCCCCTACTGTCCAGGCCCCTACTGTCCACACCCCGTCCAGACCCCTACTGTCCAGACCCCTACTGTCCAGGCCCCTACTGTCCAGACCCTTACTGTCCAGGCCCCTACTGTCCAGGCCCCTACTGTCCAGGCCCCTACTGTCCAGGCCCCTACTGTCCAGACCCCTACTGTCCACACCCCGTCCAGACCCCTACTGTCCAGACCCCTACTGTCCAGGCCCCTACTGTCCAGACCCCTACTGTCCAGGCCCCTACTGTCCAGGCCCCTACTCCCCAGGCCCCTACTGTCCAGGCCCCTACTGTCCAGGCCCCTACTGTCCAGGCCCCTACTGTCCAGACCCCTACTGTCCAGACCCCTACTGTCCAGGCCCCTACTGTCCAGGCCCCTACTGCCCAGGCCCCTACTGTCCAGGCCCCTACTGTCCAGACCCCTACTGTCCAGGCCCCTACTGTCCAGGCCCCTACTGTCCACACCCCTACTGTCCACACCCCGTCCAGACCCCTGCTGTCCAGACCCGCCACAGCTCACCCTACTCTTCCTATGCAGGACATTTCTGACAAGTTGTAAATAGCTCTCTAAGGTATGCAATGACTGATGACTGACATAAGTGTGTGTGTGGGGGGGGGGGGGGGGGCCTCCATGCCGACCCAGGGGGCACGCCCCACAGTTTGGGAACCACTGGTAAAGTGGACTTTACTCTGCTGAGCCCACTGGGATGATGTCACAGCCTTGCTTCCCCTTGACCCACTCAAACCATCACACATGTCAATAATACTGTCTTACAACTACTGAGAGGACCACTAATTATCATTCATCCTTGGTCAACATCAATCACCACCACTTCTCAGTAACCCCAGGCTGGTAAAGACCTTGCTATGCAGAAGCTAAAACATGTAAGAAAGAAGAAAAATAAAAGTCACTGTTAAGGTGTAAAATGTTGACATTAAAATAAACATTCTGAAAGGGCTCTGAAACATTAAAACGCATTCTGATAGGGCTCTGAAACATAAAAACGCATTCTGATAGGGCTCTGAAACATAAAAAATGTGAACCCGCTTTGCGGGGGTCAACAGCGCCTCAGCTCTGAACTGTACAGCCTGTGTGGTTGTTTATTCCTGACATGTTATTAACATACTCTCTGTCTGATCTTCACCATGCAGGCTAAGGAGAAGTATGAGAAGGCTCTGGATGAGCTGAGGAAGTGTACGCCCCAGTACATGGAGAACATGGAGACAGTGTTTGATACGTGTCAGCAGTTTGAGGATAAGAGACTGAGCTTCCTCAGGGAGGTGCTGTTGGACATCAAACGACACCTCAACCTCACCGAGAACCAAAGGTAGGTCCATACCCACACACACCTTGGCCCACCACCTGGGCACCACCATAATGATACACTGAGTCAAGATGAATGTGTCAGAACAGAGGTGTAACTTCTCTCTATCTCTATCCATCTTCAGTTACGCCACAGTGTACAGAGACCTGGAACGCACCATCACCTCTGCCAGTGCACAAGATGACCTGAAGTGGTTCAGCAACAACCACGGCCCTGGTATGCACATGAACTGGCCCCAGTTTGAGGTACACAACCACTTCTTCCCAGTTAGCCTAACAATGCATGTGTTTAATTGATCGTTTTCAACTCATGGAATTCATTTCAATTCACTTCCTCCATTGACTGAATGGGAAAAACTAGGAATTGACTTGTAACTGTGGCTTGCTCCCCGTCTTCCTTCCTTCCTTCCAGGAGTACAATCCAGAGCTCACTCACATGATCAGCAAACGAGAGAAGTCGAAGAAAGGGGCAGACGGTATAATGCTGACTAGCATGACAGCAGCACCGAACCATGTGGCAGCACCGGACCATGTGGCAGCACCGGCTGGAGACAGGGGCAGGTTGGTCTCACAGACAGGGGCAGGTTGGCCTCACAGACAGGGGCAGGTTGGTCTCAGACAGGGGCAGGTTGGTCTCACAGAAAGGGGCAGGTTGGCCTCACAGACAGGGGCAGGTTGGCCTCACAGACAGGGGCAGGTTGGCCTCACAGACAGGGGCAGCTTGGCCTCACAGACAGGGGCAGCTTGGCCTCACAGACAGGGGCAGGTTGGTCTCTCCACCACCACGGTTACCTTCTGTAGTAGAACAAACATGCCTTTCTAACATGTAGAGTCACTGTGAGTGTCGTCACAGAGACCATTTTCATATTTTATCAATACTAACAGCAGAATGTATCTATTTTTACGATGCCAGGGGTGTAATAGGCATTGTGCAATAGTAAGTAAGTAAGCCTTGTCCGATGTGTAGTGTGTAAGGGGTTAAATAGTAAATATGCCTTGTCCGAGCCAGAACAGCCCATAGGTGCAATAGGCAATGTATGAATTCTGTGTATGAGATGTTATATCTGTTTTCATACAGATGACATCAGTTGTTTGCTCAAGACTATTTCCTCTTGTATTGGGGGCTAGAACGTTTATCTTATCTAATGTCCCGGAGGTGGCAGCAAGGATTGATGTTGATATAAAGTTAACAGTTCATAAATACGAAGCATGTCCATTAGGGCAGCCCCCCCGCACCTCTCAGTTGTTCAACTGACCAGGTATCCCCTTTCCCTTTCCAATAACTTGTTGTGAAATGTCACAGTTGTGTTTGGTAATATCTCCACAAAGGCTGTTTAGTGGCCAGAAGATGATGTCACCCAGTTGTTTTAGTATTATTATGTTATTATAGCAGAACAGAGAAGTGGGGCATATTCTGTTGCATGTTTTCTCGTGCTGGGTTGACATGAATAAAGAGATCAGCTCATAAAAGTGAAACATCCAGTTTTTGTCTCCAATTCACTCAGCCATTTCTCCTCTGTGCTGGTCACATGACAACCATGTTGATGGATAGTGTTCCTAGTTACTGGAGGAAGCTTGTGGTGAAACTGTTCTGCAACCGAACAATGATGATGATGATGGTCTATGATGTTGAAACATCTCCTGTCCACAGTGTGAGCAGCTCTGATAAGAACCAGGCCTACTCCTCCCAGGACCAGTCGGCAGAGTGGTCAGACGATGAGCAGGCCGCGCCAAACTCCGGCTCAGACACCAATGAGGGTGGGGCCAACCCCTTTGAGGAGGAGTCAGTGAAGGGCGTACGGGTGAGGGCGCTGTACGACTACGACGGGCAGGAACAGGACGAACTCACCTTTAAAGCAGGTGAGCATCCCAACGAGAACTAACAACTCTATTTGGTTGTGATTCTGTGTTTGTCATGTGTCTTTTGAAAATGTTATGCCAAAAAATCTATTTCCCATTTGGGACAATAACGTTACTAATACTGCTACTACAACTACTAATACTACTTGTGAACCTTTTAGAAACGGAATCTGTTGATTGGGTACCACAAGAAAGACACTAAATTGTGCACTGAACTTTTCAATTATATTTGTTTTGATATATATGATTTAAAACCAATCGTCTAACTAACTCGCAGTAGGATAAAAGGTTTCCAAACATAAAAATCAGTTTTTTTGTCTCATTACCTTTTTCATCCCAAAAAGAAAACAAACAATAGCAACACCCACGGCCCTGGCATGCATATGAACTGGCATCAGTTTGAGGTACAGTTTGCAAAAAGTTAACATACACACCTCAAATTTAACCCAGATTTCAACCAAAAATCAACAACAGAGTTTCAAGGTTTGGTTGATTTCAAATTGAATTCATGTTTGTTGATAACTCAATCAAATATCAATCAAAATTGTATGTCGATCTGATGTCTCCCTCTCTCCTTCCCTTCCTCTCTCTCGCTCTCTCTCCATCTCTTGCTCCCTCTCTCTCCCTCTCTCTCTCTCTCCATCTCTCGCTCTCTCTCTCCCTCCCGCTCTCTCTCCCTCGCTCTCTCTCTCTCCCTCGCTCTCTCTCTCTCTCTCTCTCCCTCGCTCTCCATCTCTCCCTCGCTCTCCATCTCTCCCTCACTCTCTCTTGCTCTCCATCTCTCTCTCCCTCTCACTCTCCCTCTCTCTCCATCTCGCTCTCCCTCTCTCTCTCGCGCCATCTCTCCCTCTCCATCTCTCGCTCCGTCCTTTCTCACAGGAGACGAGCTAACTAAACTAGAAGACGAGGATGAGCAGGGCTGGTGTAAAGGCCTGTTGGACAGTGGCAAGTTGGGTTTATATCCTGCTAATTACGTAGAGCCCATCTAGTTGGGTTTATATCCTGCTAATTACGTAGAGCCCATTTTGTTGGGCTTATATCCTGCTAATTACGTAGAGCCCATCTAGTTGCTTGGGTCACCCAGACTGAACCGTCCAATCATACTGCACATTGCCAGAGACTTCAAAGCAACGCTTCCCTGTTCCCCCTCTCTGCCTGACCAACCAACACACTGACTGAGCAGTCTTTATTTAAACACTCCCCTAGGACCCACATCAGAGAAACACAGCACCAACATAATCAACAAATATCAGCTACAACACTGGGATTGTTACCACAGTCAAACCATGGCAGTATGTGTGTACCAACAACACCACAACTCCTACGAGCGCAGGAAACATATTCTGCCGTGTTCTATTCCAATGTTGTGCTGTGGTTATGATGACATTTTCCTGGCAGTATGTAAGTATGTTCCCTCGTAACACTAGTGATATGGCATAGTCAATGGTGCCTGCATAGCCAGAATAAGCTACGCACTGTGCATTGTAAATATTAGCATTTTTTTTTTTTGCAATCTGGATGCTATGCGAAACTGTACAGTCCTGTTTTTTTTTTTGCATCTGTCATTCCATGTAAGGTTTTAAATATGCTGTACAGTACAACAGATTCTCACTGTTTTTCTATCTTTTCTATGTGAGTTGCTCCTGTGTTGAGTGTTATGCAGTGTTTGGTGTTTTCCCCCTGAAGTCCCCCTGAGCAACAGCAGCAGCATGTCCTACTGGATCACAATAATGACATTTAGCTGCAAGATCCTTGACAAATCACTGTCGAGCGGAGCAGAGCAGTACTACACTGTTGAGCCATGTTCAGTATAACGGTATACAACAGTGTTTCTCTACCCACCGTTGTACCAGGGACTGGTAAGATATGGTTCCTTGGATGACTGTTTATGTTGAAAACCTGTTCTCAAGATCAGATGAAATCGGTGTCAGTCAGATAACCATCTGATGGACCACTCAGCAATGTCCCAGGGACCGGTGCCTGCCGGACCATGGATCCTGGGAGTGAGAAACACTGGTATAGAATACATGCTTTCCCCAAGGCAGCATTGAGTGTACTTGTAGTACCTCTGACCATGTCCCTCATGTGCCTGTAATTTCCTGACCCCACTGCTTTCTGGACTCATCACTTCTAGTACCTCTGACCATGTGTTGGGTTTAGGTGTGAGAGCATGTGAACAACACCCCCTTCCTTTTTTCTGGTTACATGTTTACAGCAGTGGCTTTTTCGAAGGGTCAGGGTTCAAACATTAATTAGCCTACGTGGGCCTCCACAAAGGTTCAGCACAAATACAAAATTGATCCAACACCACCCTACTACATCAATGGTGAAACGGGAATAGTCTTGTCATCATAAATGGACTGTCGCTGACCAAATTAAAGGAGACAAGGAAATTTGGGAATATGAGCGAATTCTGGGAATTTGCTGTATGGATGATCACATTTACAGTAACAACCCAACGAGAGCACCACTTCCCCATGGGAGATACTAGATCCTGTCTCCTCTGGCTCAACACTGTAACCATAACAACTGTTTTTGTTGCCATGGCTTCAGTTTATTATACGACTTCTATGTCCTGTCTTTTTTATGAATGTCACCTTTACTGTGTCCCAGCTGTCTCCACCTTGCTATCTCTGATCTAACAGTCATTGCATGCTCGATCACCATAAATAAGCATTGAATTCTACTGTGAGCTTACTGTACAAATGTACCAAATTTACCAAACTTTGTTTGTTTTTATCCTGTCAGTTGAATCCAAAACATAATCTTATGAAATCTGATGCCAATGATTTTGATCAATTAACTGGCAAAATTTAGACAAATCAGTATATTCAATGTTTTTTAACATCTCCAAATAATTGGGAGAATTTGAATCTATACAACACACAATCCTGTTAAATCTTAATCCTTGAATTTTGAGCTAGTGAATCAAACAGAATCTTCAGCAGAGATTATACTTGTAATATGTGTGACTGTTATATGACACAGCTGTAGTGTTTGTTTCCTTAGCAACCCTGGGAGGTAGTGAAGGCTATAATACCCTGACTGCTCTCTCAACACAAGAGGTGTGTACTCTTACTGACATGGGGACAAAGAGCTACAGTACAAAGTGCACTGCAAAAAAAGGCAGAAAGCGGAGCCTCCACTGAAATATTGATGAGGAAACTGAATTTTCTGCTGCTAGAAGTTTATTCTGGAGATCTGGGATATATGGCTGTTGGGGGAAATTTTGGGACTGCACACATCCGATTGTGGGATAAAACACTTCAAC
Organism: Salmo trutta; assembly: GCF_901001165.1. Classification (NCBI taxonomy): domain Eukaryota; kingdom Metazoa; phylum Chordata; class Actinopteri; order Salmoniformes; family Salmonidae; genus Salmo; species Salmo trutta. The sequence goes on along the minus strand of NC_042970.1, from coordinate 11,690,084 downwards.
CATCAGCTCTCAAAATGAGTGTTGTGGCAGCGCAAGCTCTGAAACACAAGCCTAGCTAACTCTGTGAATGCTTTATCTGAGCCACCACTCATACTCACAACACACACTCTAACAGGGAGAGAAAGAGAGCATGCATATTTAACGATGCATTTACCTTGTATTTTACCTCGTTTTGCGTACTGTATGTAGGGGAACCAGTGGTCGGACATGTGGGAAAGCCCTAGTGGTCTAGAATAGAAGTCTGTCTGTTTAGAATAATAGCTATTTACTCTACCAACTGTAGTGCCCGTTCATCTGCATACAACAAAATAAAATGCTTCATCAAAACATTGATATGACTATTGTGATGATGATAGGTACATGCATTCTGTGGATAGAGGGGTGGCATACATCTATAAAAAATGTTTCCCCGGTGCTGGATCCAAGAGGATAACGTAAAACAAAAAAGTAAATCTGCACCCTGGTGTGATGCTCCAAAAATATGCACTCTGTGGACATGTAAACGTACACTCTTAGAAAAAAGGGTTATGCGGTTGTCCCCATAGGTGAACCCTTTTTGGTTCCATGTAGAACCCTTTTGGGTTCCAGTTAGAACTGTTTTGGAAAGGGTTCTACATGGAAACCCAAAATATTCGACCCGGAACCAAAAGTTTCTTCAAAGGGTTATCCTATGGGGACAGTCAAAGAACCGTTTTTGGCTCTAGATAGGATTTTTTTTCTAAGAGTGTAGTGTCCATTTAAGTATACTCTAGACCCGGGGTATTCAACGCCTACCCTACTAGGTCCGGAGCATGCTGGTTTTGTGTTCTGCCTGATAATTAATTGCACACATCTGGTATCCCAGGTCTAAATCAGTCCCTAATTAGAGGGGGACAATGAAAAAAATGCAGTGGAACTGGCTTCAGGTCCTGAGTTGAGTTTGAGGACTCTAGTCTATGTGGAGGACCCCATTTAATATGGAACCGACGTTAAAACACTTTACTTAAAGCCTGGAGATATAGCACTCTACAGCTTATCATTGGCATATATGAGCCTTTATAACGTCTTATGACAAGTCTAATCATTGTTATACCTGCAGGCAGTAAGTAAAGTGTTACCCAACTCACCACTAGAGGTCATCAGTAAACTTCAGCTCCTACCAGAGTATGTGAGTCGTGCGGACCTGGAACCGGAGCTTGTCAAGATTGGAACTTGGAGCAAGATTCCCAAAAGCTGGAGCGTCGGCCTTCTCGCACACTCCAATTTCGCTCCAGTAGCGCTCACTCCACGAGATCAGGGCATGCCCGCTCCAGCATGCATTTGTAGTCTACTAGTGTGATGCTAATAGTCCCTTGCTTTAGCTACTGTCATGGAATTTGCTAAATGTTTTCATTAAAAAAATAAACGATAAAAAGCACAGGTGCCAAACCAAGGTGACTTACAAAGATGAGGACCAAGAGCAAGAGAGGGAGTGTGGTGATGTAGTGGCCACTGTTATGTGTAAAGCTTGGATACCACTTGCTGGTATGGTACTAAACTGTTAGGTTATTGACCGGATGCCATTGTTCTACCCGCGGGATATGGCAGTTGTTACACGCTGGCTACATGAAACATCCACAACTAAAGAATCATTGTGGAATCTGAAAAGATAGTGATGGTGTATGTACTACTGTCACGATTCCTACCGAAGGTAGCTCCCCTTCCTGCTCGGGTGGTGCTCGGCGGTCGTCGTCACCGGCCTACTAGCTGCCACTGATTCCTTTCCCCTTTCTGTTTATTGGTCTCACCTGTTCTGCTGATTAGTTGGGTTATTGTAGCCAGTAGGCCCGCCTGCTCTGTGTGCGGGATTGTTTGTGTGTGGCTACTATGCACGCGTGAGTTTTTTGTGTGTTCGGTCGTGGGCTTTTCTCCGGACTGTTTCAGTCCCCAGTGTTTGGGGCATTTGTTTTGTGTGCCTATTAAAGCACTACCCGGTACTCTCTGCTTCCTGTGCCTGACTTCACACCCACTACACCCAGAGCCTTACAACTACGTGCACATGCTAAAAGAAAGGAACGAGGTGGGTAGATAACTAAGTGTTTCATTGTAGCAAAGTATTTATAAACAAACAATTATTTTCTCTTAAACGTTTCGTTCATTTTTGATCTATTATCTATACAACAGGCCATAATTGTCCCACATTCAAGGACCTTTCCATTTTGATTGGGTTATTTTGCCTAAAAACCTTTAGGCTTACCTATAGATTATTTATTTTTTAACTCTGCATCTTTACCAAGCCTGGCAAGAGTGGCCAAAAGGGTGTTTAGCATCCCCAGTGGCTCTGCAAGTGTTTAGGGAATATTCTCCGCTGCTGGCCTGCTCTCCAGGCACCATCGCATGAGCTTCAAGCCACAGACTGGCTAAACTGTTTCTATAAATTCATTTAAAGGCATGTTTCATTTACTTTGTATTTCATTCTAAGTAAGTTACAGCCTAAATGCACAATTTATGGACTACAATGATTTAACAGAACGAAATGTTGTCTAAATGCTCCACGCTTTATGTCCATACCAGCCTATTGTGTCGCACTTGCAAATACATCAAAATGCATTTCTTTGTAGGCTATAGCCTTGAAACAATTGAAATAATGTAGCCTAAATAATTCATTTTCGTTCATTCCTAGGTCCCCTGTCTGGCTCCTGACCTATTTAGAGTGTTTACAGTACATTCGGGAAAGTATTCAGACTCCTTGACTTTTTCCACGTTTTGTTACTTACAGCCATATTTGAAATGTATTAAATAAATAAAAATCCACATCAATCTACACACAATACCCCATAATGACAAAGTGAAAACATGTTTTTAGAAATTAGCTCATTTATAAAAACAGAAATACCTTATTTACATAAGTATTCAGACCCTTTGCTATGATACTCAAAATTGAGCTCAGGTGCAAAATAAATCTGCAGCATTGAAGGTCCCCAAGAACACAGCAGCCTCCATCATTCTTAAATGGAAGAAGTTTTAAACCACCAAGACTCTTCCTAGAGCTGGCCGCCCGGACAAACTTGGCAATCAGGGGACCAAGATCCCGATGGTCACTCTGACAGAGTTCCAGAGTTCCTCTGTGGAGATGGGAGAACCTTCTCTGCAGTGCTCCACCAATCAGGCCTTTATGGTAGTGGCCAGACAGAAGCCACTCCTCAGTAAAAGGCACATGACAGCCCGCTTGGAGTTTGCCAAAAGGCACATAAAAGTCTCTGACCATGAGAAACAAGATTCTCTGGTTTGATGAAACCAAGATTGAACTTGTGATGACCCTCCCACTCTGTCTGCCAAATTCTTTCTCTCTGCTCTTGTTTTCCTTAATAGGATGTCGGTGGGTGGAGCTGTGAGGGTCGTCAGCGAAATGGGACACACCTAGGCTCGGGTATGTCCCATTTCACTGACGACCCTCCCAACTCGTCACCCCCCCCCCATCCCCACCACCAGCCGTAAGTTTCCAACAATATCAAATGTGTCCGGGGCACGACCGACAGAGGAGCTACCCCTAGGTGAATCAGGTCACCTTCCCTAAGCAAACTCTCCCCCGAGAGCTTTCCATGCCAAACTAGTTCCAGCCACTCTTGTTACAGCATGATTTTACTGCGCTCCAAATCCTGATTAAATTCCAATTCCTTTTCATGCTGAACACGATCATGCTCTAGCTTAACGCAATCATGTTCTAGGTTAACAAAATCATACTGTAGCTGTAACAGAAACAGTTCTTGGTGCTGTTCAAAAGAAAGACTACTAGGGCTAACAGACAGAGCGGCCTTTGTAGCGAAACCGGGAGATGGCTGGGGGGTGGCGAGTCCTCGGCAGAGGCTGCCCCAGTGGTAACTACGAGTATACCACTCCATCAGATTGGCCTTCAATATCAACCTAACATAATTTTTGAAGTTTATCACTAATTTCAACCTGGTATTGTTCAGCGATCTTCAACATCTGTTTTTAGTACATCATTCTAACAGTTCCTCTGATGGAACGCGAATGAACTCGTCTACATTAGACGTCATAGTCAGAAGTAACTGCTAAGACAAAATCTCTTCCCCTCTGCTGAGCACACCAGACCGGATCACAGCAAGAGAAACGCCAATCACACTGGGCACCACAGGAGAGAGATTAGATAAATTAAAAGCTTTCCCAAATCCTACCATAGCTCAACCCTAGTCTTCGTGTGGATTCACAGTGGGTAATTACGCACTGTAGCCCGCTGGCATGGAAAACCCCCCCTGCACGCTGGCGGATTCCCCCCGAGACAACTGCTCCACCCATGGACACCACACAAAAATAACAAACAAAATAACCATGCCCAACATATTCCAAAGTGGAAAATGTCGCTAAGCCTAACAGGGGAAAAGAAAGGGTATAGCTCCGGGTAGCAAATGGCACTTCCCTACCCACATTTCCCACTGTGGTACACAGCAGATTGTACTCACCTCCTCGGACCAATGTCCCAACAGCAAGTAGAGCAAGAGTTTCCAGCCTGGGCATGGGGCTGAAAACGAACCAATGTTCCTCTCTCCAATGCAGGACACAATCCACCGCAGTGGCAAGTTCACCAAACAAGCATAAACAAAGACAACCAACCCTGGGCCTACCAAACAAACAAACAAAGACAAAAAACACTGGGCCTACCAAACAAACATTAACAAAGGACACCAACCCTGGGCCTTCCAAACAGCACATAATCAAAGGCCACCAACCCTGGGCCTACCAAACAGAACATAAACAATGGCCACCAACCCTGGTGCTACCAAACACCGCAACTCAACAAAGCTGTAACAAAAGATGCAAACAAAGCACCAACAGAGTTGATCAAAACACTAACTCCACATTTTCTCCCAAACAAAATAATCATACCAGTTAGCTTAACAACACTAGTATTAGGCCTACTGGCATACTTTTCCAGGTTTGATGACACCACCGGACAACAAAAGTCACTGATAAGTCTCTAAGGCACTATACCGAACACTTATAAGATTAGGCAGTGAATACCAACCAAAGCACATCCCAATTAGCATCAACCCATCATAATGCAGCAAAATACTATACACCAAAATGTCTAGGAACCAACCTTACATTCCGGACGAGCCCCCAATTGTTACAAACCGGCTCATAGCCCTTAACAAAGAGGGAGACGAGGAGATAAAGAAATAACAAAAATATATTTATTAAACAATGTAAACTATATCCACGTAACAATGGTATGTGTAGTCAGTAGTCAGTAGTGTAAGTGAGTGGATGCGTGCATGATATTGAGGGTTGTTGAGAGGTGCCAAAACAAACGAACACATAGAAGCCCCAAGTTGCCACAACAAAAGCCAACAGTGTGTCTGCGTGGAGAGAATACAACAGGTGTAGACCTTACAGTGAAATGCTTACTAAAAAGTCCTTAACCAACAATGCAGTTTTAATTAAGAAGAAAAAATATATATAAATGAAAGTAACAAATAATTAAAGAGCAGCTGTAAAATACAGAGTAAATGTGCAGGGGCACCAGTTAGTCGAGGTAATTGAAGTAATATGTACATGTAGGTAGAGTTATTAAAGTGACTTTGCATATATAATAAACAGAGAGTAGCAGCAGCGTAAAAGAGGGAGGGAAGGGGGGTAATGCAAATAGTCTGGGTAGCCATTTTATTAGATGTTCAGGAGTCTTATGGCTTGGGGGTAGAAATTGTTTTAAAGCCTCTTGTACCTAGACTTGGCGCTCCGATACCACTTGCGGTGCGGTAGCAAAGAGAACAGTCTATGACTAGGGTGGCTGGAGACTTTGACAATTGTTAGGGCCTTACTCTGACACCGCCTGGTATAGAGGCCCTGGATGGCAGGAAGCTTGGCCCCAGTAATGTACTGGGCCGTATGCACTACCCTCTGTAGTGCCTTGCGGTCAGAGGCTGAGCAGTTGCCATACTAGGCAGTGATGCAACCAGTCAAGATGCTCTCTGGTGTAGCTGTTGAACCTTTTGAAGATCTGAGGACCCATGCCAAATCTTTTTAGTCTCCTGGGGAGGAATAGGTTTTGTCGTGCCCTCTTCACGACTGTCTTTGTGTGCTTGGACCATGTTAGTTTGTTGGTGATGTGGACACCAAGGAACTTGAAGCTCTCAACCTGCTCCACTACAGCCCTGTCGATGAGAATGGGGGCATGCTCGGTCCTCCTTCCTGTAGTCCACAATCATCTCCTTTGTCTTGATCACGTTGAGGGAGAGGTTGTTGTCCTGGCACCACACAGCCAGGTCTCTGACCTCCACCCTATAGGCTGTCTCGTCGTCGGTGATCAGGCCTACCACTGTTGTGTCATCGGCAAACTTAATGATGGTGTTAGAGTCATGCCTGGCAATGCAGTCATGAGTGAACAGGGAGTACAGGAGGGGACTAAGCACGCACCCCCGAGGGGCCCCCATGTTGAGGATCAGCATGGAGGATGTATTGTTACCTTCCCTTACCACCTGGGAGCGGCCCGTCAGGAAGTCAAGGATCCAGTTGCAGAGGGAGGTGTTTAGTCCCAGGGTCCTTAGCTTAGTGATGAGCTTTGAGGACATTATGGTGTTGAACGCTGAGCTGTAGTCAATGAATAGCATTCTCACATAGGGCAGTGTGGAGTGCAATAGAGATTGCATCATCTGTGAATCTGTTTGAGCGATATTGCAAATCAGAGATGGCCGCCTTGTTTCGCGTTCTTAGGAAACTATGCAGTATTTTGTTTTTTTATGTATTATTTCTTACACTGTTACCCCAGGAAATCTTAAGTCTCATTACGTACAGCCGGGAGGAACTATTGGATATAAAAGCAATGTCCTTACCAACATTACGACCAGGAATACGACTTTCCCGAAGCGGATGCTCTGTTTGGTCCACCACCCAGGACAATGGATCGGATCCCAGCAGGCGAACCAAAACAACGGCGCCGCAGAAGGGGCAGACGGAGCGGTCTTCTGGTCAGGCTCTGTAGACGGGCACATCGCCCACCGCTCCAGAGTATACTACTAGCCAACGTCCAGTCTCTTGACAACAAGGTAGACAAAATCCGAGCTAGGGTTGCCTTCCAGAGAGACATCAAAGATTGTAACATTCTCTGTTTCACGGAAACATGGCTCACTCGGGATACGTTATCAGAGTCGGTACAGCCACCTGGTTTCTTCATGCATCGCGCCGACAGAAACAAACATCTCTCTGCTAAGAAGAAGGGCGGGGGTGTATGCCTTATGATTAACGAGTCGTGGTGTGATCATAACAACATTCAGGAACTGAAGTCCTTTTGTTCACCTGACCTAGAATTCCTTACAATCAAATGCCGACCGCATTATCTACCAAGAGAATTCTCTTTGATTATAATCACAGTCGTGTACATCCCCCCCAAGCAGACAACTCGACGGCCCTGAAAGAACTTCATGGGACTCTATGCAAAGTGGAAACCAGGTATCCTGAGGCTGCATTTTTTGTAGCTGGGGATTTTAACAAGGCTAATCTGAAAACAAGGCTCCCTAAATTTTATCAGCATATCGAATGTGCGACCCGGGCTGGGAAAATTCTGGATCATTGTTACTCTAACTTCCACGACGCATACAAAGCTATCCCTCGCCCTCCTTTTGGCAAATCTGACCACGACTCCATTTTGTTGCTCCCAGCCTATAGACAGAAACTAAAACAGGAAACGCACATGCTCAGGTCTGTTCAACGCTGGTCCGACCAATCTGATTCCACGCTTCAAGATTGCTTCGATCACGTGGACTGGGATATGTTCCGGATAGCGTTGAACAACAACATTGATGTATACGCTGATTCGGTGAGCGAGTTTATTAGCAAGTGCATCGGTGATGATGTACCAACAGCGACTATTAAAACCTTCCCCAACCAGAAAACGTGGATTGATGGCAGCATTTGTGCAAAACTGAAAGCGCGAACCACTGCTTTTAATCAGGGCAAGGTGACCGGAAACATGACCGAATACAAACAGTGTAGCTATTCCCTCCGCAAGGCAATCAAACAAGCTAAGCGTCAGTATAGAGACAAAGTAAAGTCGCAATTAAACGGCTCAGGCACGAGAGGAATGTGGCAGGGTCTAAAGTCAATCACGGACTACAAAAAAAAACCAGCCGTCGTGGACCCGATGTCTTGCTCCCAGACAAACTGAACAACTTCTTCGCTCACTTTGAGAACAATACAGTGCCACTGACATGGCCCGCTACCAAAACCTGCGGACTCTCCTTCACCGCAGCCAACATGAGTAAAACATTTAAACGTGTTAACCCTCGCAAGGCTGCCGGCCCAGACGGCATCCCTAGCCGCGTCCTCAGAGCATGCGCAGACCAGCTGGCTGGTGTGTTTACAGACATATTCAATCAATCCCTATCCCAGTCTGCTGTTCCCACATGCTTCAAGAGGGCCACCATTGTTCCTGTTCCCAAGAAAGCTAAGGTAACTGAACTAAATGTCTATCGCCCCGTAGCACTCCCTTCCGTCATCATGAAGTGCTTTGAGAGACTAGTCAAGGATCATATCACCTCCACCCTACCTGACACCCTAGACCCACTCCAATTTGCTTACCGCCCCAATAGGTCCACAGACAACGCAATCACACTGCACACTGCCCTAACCCATCTGGACAAGAGGAATACCTATGTAAAAATGCTGTTCGTCAACTACAGCTCAGCATTTAACACCATAGTGCCCTCCAAACTCATCATTAAGCTCGAGACCCTGGGTCTCGACCCCGCCCTGTGCAACTGGGTCCTGGACTTTCTGACGGGCCACCCCCAGGTGGTGAGGGTAGGAAACAACATCTCCACCCCGCTGATCCTCAACAATGGGGCCCCACAAGGGTGCGTTCTCCGCCCTCTCCTGTACTCCTTGTTCACCCATGACTGCGTGGCCATGTATGCCTCCAACTCAACTCATCAAGTTTGCAGACAACACTACAGTGGTCTGCTTGACTACCAACAACGACAAGACGGCCTACAGGGAGGAGGTGAGGGCCCTTGGAGTGTGGTGTCAGGAAAACAACCTCACACTCAACGTCAACAAAACAAAGGAGATGATCATGGACTTCAGGAAACAGCAGAGGGAGCACCTCCCTATCCACATCGACGGGACAGTAGTGGAGAAGGTGGAAAGTTTTAAGTTCCTCGGCGTACACATCATAGACAAACTGAATTGGTCCACCCACACAGACAGCATGGCGAAGAAGGCGCAACAGCGCCTCTTCAACCTCAGGAGGCTGAAATTTGGCTTGTCACCAAAAACACCGTCCTGTCAGGCTGTTACCACCTACTGCAACTGCTCCGCCCACAACAGCAAGGCTCTCCAGAGGGTAGTGAGGTCTGCACAACGCATCACCGGGTGCAAACTACCTGCCCTCCATGACACCTACACTACCCGATGTCACAGGAAGGCCAAAAAGCTCATCAAGGACAACAACCACTCGAGCCACTGCCTGTTCACCCCGCTATCATCCAGAAGGCGAGGTCAGTACAGGTGCATCAAAGCATCTCCTGGAGAACCAGCTGTTTGTTAAAGGGGAAAAATATAAATTCCATCGCTCCACTATCTCCTTTTTGGGATACGTCATCGCTGCAGGGAACGTTCCGATGGATCCTGACAAGGTGAGAGCGGTGGTGGATTGGCCCCAACCCACATCCAGAGTGCAGCTGCAACGTTTCCTGGTATTTGCACATTTCTACCGGCGCTTCATTGGAGGCTACAGCACCCTGGGTTCCCCCCTCTCTGCACTCACCATCCCAAGGTTCTGTTCACGTGGCCCCCAGTTGCTGACCAGGCGTTTTTTGATCAGGCGTTTTGGGGACCACTGCCCCCATCCTAATTCATCCGGACCGTCCCGTCAGTTGGTGGTCAACGCCTCGGACGTTGAAGTGGGGGCCATTCTCTCCCGTTGTGCCCAGGACCAAAATTTGCTTCCTTGCACCTTCCTGTCCCATTGCCTTAATCCCGCTGAGAGGAACTATGACGTTGGTAATCGGGAACTTCTCGTGGTCAAGATGTCCCTGGAGGAGTGGAGGCACTGGCTTGAAGGGGCAGACCACCCATTCTTAGTGTGGACCGACCATAAGAATCTAGAATATCTTCGCACCGCCAAACACCTCAACCCAAGGCAGACTCGTTGGGCTCTGTTATTCACTTGGTTCAATTTTAACATATCCTACCATCCTGTGTCCAATAATGTTAAGCCTGATGCCCTCTCTCACCTGAATAGTTCTATAGCTACACCCTCTGACCCAGAGACCATCCTCCTTACCACCTGTCTTGCAGCTACACTTGTCTGGGGTATCGAGAGCCTGGTCCGCAAGGTGCAGCATTCCCAGCCGGATGTTCATCCCTGATTCAGCCTGGTCCCGGCCCTGGAATGGGCTCATTCCGCTAAACTTACCTGTCAACCCGGCTCCAGTCGGACCCTGGCTTTCATCCGACAATGTTTTTGGTGGCCCACCATGGTTCCTGACATCTCCACATTCATCGCCGCCTGCACTGTGTGCGCACAGAACAAGACTCAGTGGCAAGCTCCGGCTGAGTAAAGGGTCTGAATACTTACACTACTGGTCAAAAGTTATAGAACACCTGCTCATTTTAAGGGTTTTTATTTATTTTACTATTTTCTACATTGTAGAATAATAGTGAAGACATCAAAACTATAAAATAACACATATGGAATCATGTAGTAACCAAAAAAGTGTTAAACAAATCAAAATATATTTTATATTTTATATTCTTCAAATAGCCACCCTTTGCCTTGATGACAGCTTTGCACACTCCTGGCATTCTCTCAACCAGCTTCATGAGGTAGTCACCTGGAATGCATTTAAATTAACAGGTGTGCCTTGTTAATTTGTGGAACTTCTTTCCTTCTAAATGCATTTGAGCCAATCAGTTGTGTTGTGGCAAGGTAGAGGTGGTATACAGAAAATAGCCCTATTTGGTAAAAGACCAAGTCCATATTATGGCAAGAACAGCTCAAATAAGCCAAGAAAAATGACAATCCATCATCACTTTAAGACATTAAGATCAGCCAATCTGGAAAGTTTCTTCAAGTACAGCCGCAAAAACCATCAAGCGCTATGATGAAACTGGCTCTCATGAGGACTGCCACAGGACAAGAAGACCCAGAGTTACCTCTGCCACATATTTTTGGGGTAAATATACAGTGGGGAGAACAAGTATTTGATACACTGCCGATTTTGCAAGTTTTCCTACTTACAAACCATGTAGAGGTCTGTAATATTTATCATAGGTACACTTCAACTGTGAGAGATGGAATCTAAAACAAAAATCCAGAAAATCACATTGTAGGATTTTTAAGTAATTCATTAGCATTTTATTGCATGACATAAGTATTTGATACATCAGAAAAGCAGAACTTAATATTTGGTACAGAAACCTTTGTTTGCAATTACAGAGATCATACGTTTCCTGTAGTTCTTGACCAGTTTTGCACACACCGCAGCAGGGATTTTAGCCCACTCCTCCATACAGACCTTCTCCAGATCCTTCAGGTTTCGGGGCTGTCGCTGGGCAATACGGACTTTCAGCTCCCTCCAAAGATTTTCTATTGGGTTCAGGTCTGGAGACTGGCTAGGCCACTCCAGGACCTTGAGATGCTTCTTACGGAGCCACTCCTTAGTTGCCCTGGCTGTGTGTTTCGGGTCGTTGTCATGTTGGAAGACCCAGCCCCGACCCATCTTCAATGCTCTTACTAAGGGAAGGAGGTTGTTGGCCAAGATCTCGTGATACATGGCCCCATCCATCCTCCCCTCAATGCAGTGCAGTCGTCCTGTCCCCTTTGCAGAAAAGCATCCCCAAATAATGATGTTTCCACCTCCATGCTTCACGGTTGGGATGGTGTTCTTGGGGTTGTACTCATCCTTCTTCTTCCTCCAAACACGGCGAGTGGAGTTTAGACCAAAAAGCTCTATTTTTGTCTCATCAGACCACATGACCTTCTCCCATTCCTCCTCTGGATCATCCAGATGGTCATTGGCAAACTTCAGACGGGCCTGGACATGCGCTGGCTTGAGCAGGGGGACCTTGCGTGCGCTGCAGGATTTTAATCCATGACGGCGTAGTGTGTTACTAATGGTTTTCTTTGAGACTGTGGTCCTAGCTCTCTTCAGGTCATTGACCAGGTCCTGCCGTGTAGTTCTGGGCTGATCCCTCACCTTCCTCATGATCATTGATGCCCCACGAGGTGAGATCTTGCATGGAGCCCCAGACCGAGGGTGATTGACCGTCATGTTGAACTTCCATTTTCTAATAATTGCGCCATCAGTTGTTGCCTTCTCACCAAGCTGCTTGCCTATTGTCCTGTAGCATATCCCAGCCTTGTGCAGGTCTACAATTTTATCCCTGATGTCCTTACACAGCTCTCTGGTCTTGGCCATTGTGGAGAGGTTGGAGTCTGTTTCATTGAGTGTGTGGACAGGTGTCTTTTATACAGGTAACGAGTTCAAACAGGTGCAGTTAATACAGGTAATGAGTGGAGAACAGGAGGGCTTCTTATAGAAAAACTAACAGGTCTGTAAGAGCCGGAATTCTTACTGGTTGGTAGGTGATCAAATACTTATGTCATGCAGTAAAATGCAAATTAATTACTTAAAAATCATACAATGTGATTTTCTGGATTTTTGTTTTAGATTCTGTCTCTCACAGTTGAAGTGTACCTATGATAAAAAAATAATCATATACAAGTTTTGAGAATGACACAAATATTAACTTCCACAAATGTTGCTGCTTCAGTGTCTTTAGATAATTTTGTCAGATGTTACTATGGAATGGTGAAGTATAATTACAAGCATTTCATAAGTGTCATAATCTTTTATTGACAATTTCATGAAGTTGATGCAAAGAGTCAATATTTGCGGTGTTGACCCTTCTTTTTCAAGACCTCTGCAATCCACCCTGGCATGCTGTCAATTAACTTCTGGGCCACATCCTGACTGATGGCAGCCCATTCTTGCATAATCAATGTTTGGAGTTTGTCAGAATTTGTGGGTTTTTGTTTGTCCATCCGCCTCTTGAGGATTGACCACAAATTCTCAATGGGATTAAGGTCTGGGGAGTTTCCTGGCCATGGACCCAAAATATTGATGTTTTGTTCCCTGAGCTACTTAGTTATCACTTTTGCCTTATGGCAAGGTGCTCCATCATGCTGGAAAAGGCCTTGTTCGTCACCAAACTGTTCCTGGATGGTTGGGAGAAGTTGCTCTCGGAGGATGTGTTGGGACCATTCTTTATTCATGGCTGTGTTCTTAGGCAAAATTGTGAGTGAGCCCACTCCCTTGGCTGAGAAGCAACCCCACACATGAATGGTCTCAGGATGCTTTACTGTTGGCATGACACAGGACTGATGGTAGCGCTCACCTTGTCTTCTCCGGACAAGCTTTTTTCCGGATGCCTCAAACAATCGGAAAGGGGATTCATCAGAGAAAATGACTTTACCCCAGTCCTCAGCAGTCCAATCCCTGTACCTTTTGCAGATTATCAGTCTGTCCCTGATGTTTTTCCTGGAGAGAAGTGGCTTCTTTGCTGCCCTTCTTGACACCAGGCCATCCTCCAAAATTCTTCGCCTCACTGTGCGTGCAGATGCACTCACACCTGCCTGCTGCCATTCCTGAGCAAGCTCTGTACTGGTGGTGCCCAGATCCCGCAGCTGAATCAACTTTAGGAGACGGTCCTGGCACTTTCTGGACTTTCTCGGGCGCCCTGAAGCCTTCTTCACAACAATTTAACCGCTCTCCTTGAAGTTCTTGATGATCCAGTAAATGGTTGATTTAGGTGCAATCTTACTGGCAGCAATATCCTTTCCTGTGAAGACCTTTTTGTGCAAAGCAATGATGACGGCACGTGCTTCCTTGCAGGTAACCATGCTTGACAGAGGAAGAACAATGATTCCAAACAACCTCCGGTTGAAGCTTCCTGTCTGTAAATCGAACAGTATCAGCATGACAGAGTGACCTCTAGCCTTGTCCTTGTCAACACTCACACCTGTGATAACGAGAGAATCACTGACATGATGTCAGCTGGTCCTTTTGTGGCAGGGCTGAAATGCAGTGGAAATGTTTTTGGGGGATTCAGTTCATTTGCATGGCAAAGAGGGACTTTGCAATTAATTGCAATTCATCTGATCACTCTTCATAACATTCTGTAATATATGCAAATTGCCATCATACAAACTGAGGCAGCAGAATTTGTGAAAATTAATATTTGTGTGATTCTCAAAACTTTTGGCCACGACTGTACACAAACTTACTCATATGTATACATAAACATTCATACATATATACATACATTCACATATATGAACTCAGCAATAAAAGAAACGTCCTCTCACTGTCAACTGCGTATATTTTCAGCAAACTTAACGTGTAAATATTTGTATGAACATAACAACATTCAACAACTGAGACATAAACTGAACAAGTACCACAGACATGTGACTAACATAAATTGATTAATGTGTCCCTGAACAAAGGGGGGTCAAAATCAAAAGTAACAGTGTACTGCAGTGCATTTCCTCCTCATGGACTGCACCTTGATTTGCCAGTTCTTGCTGTGAGATGTTACCCCACTCTTCCACCAAGGCACCTGCAAGTTCCCGGACATTTCTGGGGGGAATGGCCCTAGCCCTCACCCTCCGATCCAACAGGTCCTAGATTTGCTCAATGGGATTGAGATCCGGGCTCTTCGCTGGCCATGGCAGAACACTGACATTCCTGTCTTGCAGGAAATCACGCACAGAACGAGCAATATGGCTGGTGGCATTGTCATGCTGGAGGGTCATGTCAGGATGAGCCTGCAGGAATGGTACCACATTAGGGAGGATGATGTCTTCCCTGTAACACACAGCGTTGAGATTGCCTGCAATGACAACAAGCTCAGTCCAATGATGCTGTAACACACCGCCCCAGACCATGACGGACCCTCCACTTCCAAATCGATCCCGCTCCAGAGTACAGGCCTCGGTGTAACGCTCATTCCTTCGACGATAAACGCGAATCCGACCATCACTCCTGGTGAGACAAAACCGCGACTCGTCAGTGAAGAGCACTTTTTGCCAGTCCTGTCTGGTCCAGCGACGGTTGGTTTGTGCCCATAGGCAATGTTGGCAACATCCATAGGCAACGTTGCCGGTAATGTCTGGTGAGGACCTGCCTTACAACAGGTCTACAAGCCCTCAGTCCAGCCTCTCTCAGCCTATTGCGGACGTTCTGAGCTCTGATGGAGGGATTGTGCGTTCCTGGTGTAACTCGGGCAGTTGTTGTTGCCATACTGTACCTGTCACGCAGGTGTGATGTTAAGATGTACCGATCCTGTGCAGGTGTTGTTACACGTTGTCTGCCACTGCGAGGACGATCAGCTGTCCGTCCTGTCTCCCTGTAGCGCTGTCTTAGGCGTCTCATAGTGCGGACATTGAAATGTATTGCCCTGGCCACATCTGCAGTCCTCATGCCTCCTTGCTGCATGCCTAAGGCACGTTCACGCAGATGAGCAGGGACCCTGGGCATCTTTCTTTTCGTGTTTTTCAGAGTCAGTAGAAAGGCCTCTTTAGTGTCCTAAGTTTTCATAACGGTGACCTTAATTGCCTACCGTCTGTAAGCTGTTAGTGTCTTAAAGACAGTTCCACAGGTGCATGTTCATGAATTGTTGATGGTCATTGAACAAGCATGGGAAACAGTGTTTTAACCCTTTACAATGAAGATCTGTGAAGTTATTTGGATTTTTACGAATTATCTTTGAAAGACAGGGTCCTGAAAAAGGGACGTTTCTTTTTTTGCTGAGTTTATATACATACTTTTTTTTAGAATATACCTTTATTTTTCCCCGCAAACCATACCACCACTCCCCCAATTGGAGTAAACTAATAAACAATAACATTTAGGCTTCTACCTTCAGTTTATACATATTATAAAAAATTTACAGACACAATCTATTTTACAATAGTTATATTTTGTTTGTTTTTAGTCCTTCCTCTATTTCTGATTTCTATTTGTAACTGTGCTATTTCACAACATTTCTGAACCTACAGTATATACATTTTACAGACCCCGTATATTTTACATTGGTTATCTTGTTGTTATTAGTCCCACCCTTCAGCTCCATTCAACCCCTCCCATCTATCTCTTAACACCATCCATTTTGGATTTCTCTTTGCCATATATTTTTTAACTGTGCTGTGATGCTTCACAAAAGTACTGAACCTTTCTATTCTCTTAGCTTCTACAGATTGTAAATTAAAGATACCATTTTTTGCTCAAATAATTATTATATTATTGATTGATTATGACTTTTGAAATCGCCCAGTGTTGCTATCTGCTGCGTTAGTTCTAGGTAAATGTTGCAATTCTTCAGCCATTCCTGGACCTGTGACCAAAATCGAGCTACATATGGACAGTACCAAAATAAATTATCTAATGACTCTGCCTCCTCACAGCAAAATCTGCAGAGCTGGGAAGATTGTATCCCCCATATATATAACATTCTATTGGTTGGAAGAATTTTAAATTGAAAAATTCAAAGTTTTGAATCTGGCGTTGTTTTGCTTGTCAATTCATAAACCATGTGCCATGGAATAGGTACATCGAAAATCTCTTCCCAACTATTTTGCCATTTATATGGCACAGCTGTCAATTTTTTGGTCCTTAAATGAAATTGGTATATGTTTTTAATAATCACAATTTTCTTTAACCATTTATGGTCTTTATGCAAGGCTAAAATTCAAAAGGCACTCGCACATCTGAGCAATCTTTTTGCAGGTGCATGGTAACAATTGAACAAGAAAAAAAGCAAACCGCACACTGCTCTTGATAGTGTCACTGATCTTTAATAAGCTTACGTATCGGCCTCATGGCCTTCGTCAGAGCTTTTGTGATTTAAAAAAAAAGTCTACAACCCACACAAGTGGCTCAGGTAGTGCAGCTCATCCAGGATGGGACATCAATGCGAGCTGTGGCAAGAAGGTTTGCTGTGTCTGTCAGCGTAGTGTCCAGAGCATGGAGGCGCTACCAGGAGATAGGCCAGTACATCAGGAGACGTGGAGGAGGCCGTTGGAGGGCAACAATCCAGCAGCAGGACCGCTACCTCCGCTTTTGTGCAAGGAGGAGCAGGAGAAGCACTGCCAGAGCCCTGCAAAATGACCTCCAGCAGGCCACAAATGTGCATGTGTCTGCTCAAACGGTCAGAAACAGACTCCATGAGGGTGGTATGACGGCCCGACGTCCACAGGTGGGGGTTGTGCTTACAGCCCAACACCGTGCAGGACGTTTGGCATTTGCCAGAGAACACCAAGATTGGCAAATTCGCCACTGGCGCCCTGTGCTCTTCACAGATGAAAGCAGGTTCACACTGAGCACATGTGACAGACGTGACAGAGTCTGGAGACGCCGTGGAGAATGTTCTGTTGCCTGCAACATCCTCCAGCATGACCGGTTTGGCGGTGGGTCAGTCATGGTGTGGGGTGGCATTTCTTTGGGGGGCCGCACAGCCCTCCATGTGCTCGCCAGGGGTAGCCTGACTGCCATTAGGTACCGAGATGAGATCCTCAGACCCCTTGTGAGACCATATGCTGGTGCGGTTGGCCCTGGGTTCCTCCTAATGCAAGACAATGCTAGACCTCATGTGGCTGGAGTGTGTCAGCAGTTCCTGCAAGAAGAAGGCATTGATGCTATGGACTGGCCCGCCCGTTCCCCAGACCTGAATCCAATTGAGCACATCTGGGACATCATGTCTCGCTCCATCCACCAACGCCACGTTGCACCACAGACTGTCCAGGAGTTGGCGGATGCTTTAGTCCAGGTCTGGGAGGAGATCCCTCAGGAGACCATCCGCCACCTCATCATCAGCATGCCCAGGCGTTGTAGGGAGGTCATACAGGCACGTGGAGGCCACACACACTACTGAGCCTCATTTTTACTTGTTTTAAGGACATTACATCAAAGTTGGATCAGCCTGTAGTGTGGTTTTCCACTTTAATTTTGAGTGTGACCCCAAATCCAGACCTCCATGGGTTGATAAATTGGATTTCCATTGATTATTTTTGTGTGATTTTGTTGTCAGCACATTCAACTATGTATAGAAAAAAGTATTTAATAAGATTATTTAATTCATTCAGATCTAGGATGTGTTATTTTAGTGTACCCTTTATTTTTTTGAGCAGTGTATAACAATATACATTTCATAAATATTCGAATAAAGTGTATAAATAAGACGTATTAAACACGTCTGTAAAACCACAATGAGGACATGGACCTACCGAGCAAGTTTTCATTAATCATTGGGTACATCGTACGAAAAACAGAGTAATCTTAAATAGGAGCATAATTCCTGTTGAAGTTCACAACATAACATACATAGGCATTTCATCATTAAGACCTTTAGGAAATAATGTCTGGAGGGTGAAAATCCAGAAACATTCTCTTTCACTCAGAGTATTATTAATATCACCTCCCCTGTCTGATATCTTAACTTTCTCTATGCCACAAAATCTAAAGGTAGAAATGTCATGCTTTAGGTCATTAAAATGTACTGCGACTGGATAATCCCTGTTATTTCTCCTGATTGAACTTTTATGTTCACTGATTCTCTGTTTGAGAGAACGAGAGGTTTTACCTACATAGCACAGCCCACATGGACATTTAATAACGTAAATAACATGGGTGGTGGAACACGTAATAATGTCATTTATTTGGAACCGTTTTCCTGTATGTGGGTCGCAGAAATATTCACACTTCATCATATTGTTGCACTGTGCGCATCCTCTGCATTTTATAGCTACCATTTGGAAGAGGGCGTAAAAGAGCCTGGCTGATTTTCTTTTGTGGCTGGCAGTTGGCATGAACCAATTTATCACGTAAATTGCGACCTCTCCTATACACAATAAGTGGTGGGTTTTTAAATTCAGCCGGCAAAGCTGGGTCCGATGATAAAAATATGCCAGTGTTTCTTGTCCGCATCTCCCACTTTCCGCGAATTCAAAGTATATGTGGTTGTGAACATTACGGAGTGTTCTATAGCTTTAGCGGGTTCTATAGCTTTTTTGTAGCAGTTCATCTCGTGTTTTTCCCAATGTCAAATTAAGAGCTTCATCCACACATTGTGGCGAATAGCCTCTTCTTAGAAACCTGGTGTGCATCTTCGCTGCTATTTCTAAGCAATCCTCTGTGGAGTGGCATATACGGCGCAGTCTGAAAAACTGGCTTCTTGGAAGTCCTCTTTTTAATGGCTCAGGATGGAAGCTGTCCCCCTTTAATAGAGTATTCCTGTCTGTTTCTATTCTATACAGAGTTGTTAACAGGGTTCCTTTTTCATTTCTCAATCCATATATCAAGGTAATGAACATGTTGCGTGTCACATTCAATAGTGAATTTGAGATTGGGGTCAATGTCATTCAGTAGTGCCATAAAGCCTGACAGCTCTTTTTCCGTTCCTTCCCATATGCAAAACATGTCGTCGATAAATCGATACCACTTCAGGACTTTATTCAAAAATGGATTTTCGTTTTCATTATTAACAAAACGTTCTTCAAAAAGACCCACATAGAGGTTAGCATAGCTCGGAGCGAATGTGGAGCCCATCGATGTTCCATTCGTTTGGAGGTAGTATACATCATCAAACCTGAAATAATTATACATCAAAACATATTCAGCCAGCTCTAGAATAAAGTTTTAATGCAGGGCCGACAGACAAGTTCCTCTTCCATTTTTGTGGTAATGCTGCAATTAGTTAGTTGTAATTTAGTGTAGAGCAGACATTTCCATATGTCTGTGTTAACTGCATGTCTGATATAACTCCACCAGTCCTATTTATGATATCATTTACAAAAATTATAACTTTTTTAAACATTTTATTGAAAAATACGTTTTTTTAATGATTTAGTATATTTGGGTTTAACCACAATATTTGTTGTATTATTTGTTCTGCCTTTTCAGGTGGATTAAACTGAAATTGCAACCAACTTTCTAAGCCTTGTTTAAAAAATAACGTAATTTTGGAGATTATTTCGTTTTCAAATAACCAAAAGTGAGCAGTTGTAATCTGAATAAAGGGAAAAAGGCCATTCTTGAACATGGGGTGAGACATTGTTACTAATTTACTAGAGAACAATTTCGGATTTAACTTCACTAGGGTAGGGGGCAGCATTCGGAATTTTGGATGAAAAGCGTGCCCAAATTAAACTGTCTGCTACTCAGTCCCAGAAGCTAGGATATGCATATAATTGGTAGATTTGGATAGAAAACACTCTAAAGTTTCGAAAACTGTTAAAATAATGTATGTGGGTATAACAGAACTGATATGGCAGGTGAAAACCCGAGGAAAATCCATCCAGGAAGTACTATTTTTTTGAAAGGCTGTTTTTCCATTGAAAGCCTATCCACCATACAAAGACTTAGGACCCAGTTCACGATCTCTATGGCTTCTTCTACATGTGGCCAGTCTTTAGGCATTGTTTCAGGCTTTTACTCTGAAACATGAGGGAGATACAGCACTTTCAATGAGTGGACAGGACAAAAGCTGGAAATTTCCAGATATGAGTCCAGCGCGTGATCGGGAGCGTGCCTTTCTTGTTTCTCCTTTTCTATGGACGAAGCTTTTGTCCGGTTCAAATATTATTGATTATTTATGACAAAAACAACCTGAGGATTGATTTTAACCATTGTTTGACATGTTTCTATGAACTTTTATTGTCCTTTTTTGACTTTTCGTCTGGATGTTGAGAGCGCGCTTGTGTCTTTGGATTACTGAACTAAACGCACCAACAAAACAGAGGTTTTTGGACATAAAGAGGGACATTATTGAACAAAACTAACATTTATTGTGTAACATGGAGTCCTGGGAGTGCCACCAGATGAAGATCAAAGGTAAGCGATTAATTTAATCGCTATTTCTGACTTTTGTGAGTCCTCTCCTTGGCTGGAAAATGTCTGTATGGTGTTTTGTGGCTAGGCGCTGTCCTAACATAATCGCATGGTGTGCTTTCGCCGTAAAGCCTTTTTGAAATCTGACAAAGCGGCTGGATTAACAAGAAGTTTATCTTTAATCCTATTTATAACACTTGTATCTTTCATCAATGTTTATGATGAGTATATCTGTAATTTGATTTGGCTCTCTGCAATTTCATCGGATGTTATTTGAGACAATGCATTACTGAACATAATGCGCCAATTTAAATTGAGGTTTTTGGACATAAAGAGGGACTTTATTGAACAAAACGAACATTTATTGTGTAACATGGAGTCCTGAGTGTGCCACCAGATGAAGATCAAAGGTTAGTGATTCATTTAATTGCTATTTCTGACTTTTGTGAGTCCTCTCCTTGGCTGGAAAATGTCTGTATGGTGTTTTGTGGCTAGGCGCTGTCCTAACATAATCGCATGGTGTGCTTTCGCCATAAAGCCTTTTTGAAATCGGACACTGTGGTTGGATTAACAAGAAGTTTATCTTTAAAATGGTGTATAAAACTTGTATGTTTGAGGAATTTTAATTATGGGATTTCTGTTGTTTGAATTTGGCGCCCTGCAATTTCACTGGCTGTTGTCGAGGTGGGACTCTAGCGTCCCAATGATACTAGAGAGGTTAAGTATAACTTTTGTGTGACTAATGCCTTTAGTGAGAGGTCTAATGCTTTAATATTTAATAATTTCTGCCGTCCGAATTCATATTCGTTATATAAATAGGCCCTTTAATTTTGTCTGGCTTGCCAGTCCAAATAAAATTGAATATTTTTGTTTGTATAATTTAAAAAGAAGGTCACTAGGTGTAGGCAAAACCTTAAGCAAATAGGTAAACTGTAATATGACTGAAGAGTTTATCAGGGTGATTTTTCCACAAGTAGACAGGTATTTTCCTTTCCATGGTAGCAAGATCTTATCTATTTTTGCTAACTTTCTATAAACATTTATTGGAGTGAGATAATTTCTTTCTTTCGGGATTTGTATACCGAGTATGTCCACATCCCTGTCAGACCGTTTTAATGGAAATCTACACAGTAACGTAAAAGTTGCATTTATTAGTGATCCAATACGTAATATAGTAAGTACACTTATCAACATTTGGTTTTAATCCAGAGAGGTTAGCAAAAGTATCTCGATCCTCTATGAGGCTGTGGAGGGATTCTAATTGTGGTTTTAAAAGAAAACATGAATCATCAGCATACAATGACACCTTTGTTTTTAAGCCACAGATTTTTAATCCCTTAATATTATTGTTGGATCTAATTTTAACAACTAACATTTCGATGGTAATAATAAATAGATATGCCGATAGTGGACAACCTTGTTTTACTCCTCTTGACAGTTTAAAACCTTCTGAGATGTAGCCTTTATTTACTATTGTAACGTCTGCATCCAACTCACACTCCCAAACACTTAGATCCCCGAAATACAGCCCACTTTCCAGCTCACTCTCCAAACCCATTCACCGGAATTCTTATCCCATCTATTTGACTCCCCTTCCTCTAACCCAGCTCCCGAGCCCATCCTGTTTCCGTCTTGGGTCGTGGGACCCATTCAGTTGGAAATTCAATCAGACGTCCAAGAGGCCCTATGCCACGACCCAGCACCTCCCGACACCCTTGCAGGCAAGACCTACGTTACGGCGTACGTCAGACCCCAACTAATGCAGTGGTGCCATACCTCGCTGAGTTCTGGCCATCCCGGAATCACCCGGACCACGGAGCTACTAACACGCAAGTTCTGATGGTCATCCCTAACAGCAGACGTCAGAGATTACGTTCTCTCCTGTCCCGTCTGTGCATGGGCAAAAGAGTCCTCGCCAACCTCTTTGCATGGGCAAAGAGCCCTCGAGCCTTTACCTACACCACACAGACCATGGTCTCACATCGCCATGGATTTCCTCACGAATCTGCCAGACACTTCGGGCTTCATGACTATTTTAGTTGTATTGGACCGGTTCTCCAAGATGTGCCGACCCATCCCCCTTCCTTTTTTGGAGCTCTTTTTTTGTCCCGTCCTTCTCTTTTCCCGTGTATGATAGTGTTTGCCTGCCTCACTCACGACGCCTTGTAAATGTAAATATTCCTGCCATTTCTATATAAACTCCGGTCATACTTTATCAAAAGCCTTTTCAAAATCAGCTCTGAAAACCAGGCCTGGTGTCCCCGATATTTCATAGTATTCTATTGTTTACAGTACTTGTCTTACATTATCTCCAATGTATCGTCCATGTAAAAAACCTGTCTGATTAGGATTAATAATATCTGACAATACCTTTTTAATTCTATGTGCCAAGCATTTAGCTCAAATTTTTTTCATCACAACACTGAAGTGTAAGAGGCCTCCAATTTTTTAAATGGACTGGATCTTTATATATACCATTGGATCCTGTTTCAGTAATAATGAAATCAGACCTTCTTGTTGCGTGTCCGATAATCTACCGTTTATATAGGAGTGGTTAAAACATGCTAATAATGGTCCTCTGAGTATATCAAAAAAAGTTTTGAATACTTCCACTGGTATGCCATCCAGCCCTGGAGTTTTCCCAGCCTTAAAGGCTTTAATTACACCAAGAAGTTCCTCCTCTGTAATTTGGCCATCACATGAGTCTTTCTGTACAGATGTTAATTTTATATTATTAATAGGGACAAAATCCACACAATTAGCTTCGGTTAGTGGAGATGGAGGAGACTGAAACGAAAACATATTCTTTAAGTACTTTACTTCCTCTTTCAAAATATCATTCGGTGAATCATGCGTGACTCCATTTGTAACAAGTTTCAATACATTATTTTGGTAGCATTTCTTTGTTGAAGATTGAAAAACAATTTGGTGCATTTTTCCCCATATTTCATCCAGTTCGCTTTATTTTTATAATAAACTGGATTTTTCTTGAATAAGTTCCTCCATTTCTTTTTGTTTTCCTCTAACTTATTCTGTGCCTCTATGGTACAGTTTTTATTGCTATCTAACTGTACTGTTAGTCCTTCAATTTCCTTTGTTAATATGGACTCTTTTTATCTAAATTGCTTTTGTTTTATAGATGAGTACTGAATTGCATGGCTCCAAAGGCACATTTAAAAGTGTCCCATACAATAAGGGGATCTGCTGTACCTATGTTATGTCGGAAAAAGTCAGTTATAAATTATTCTGTCCTACTTATAAACAAGTTATCATCCAGTAGGATGTGATTAAATTTCCAATATCCTCGCCCACGTGGAAATTCTGTAAGAGTAATATATTTGCCAATTGTGTGATGATCTGACAGCATTCTGTCCCTTATCAACACTTTTTATACTTTTGGTGCCAGAGAGAATGACATAAGAAAGTAATCAAGATGACTAGCATGATTAAGCTTCCTCCATGTATATCTCACTAGGTCAGGGTATTTAAGCCTCCATATATCCACTAATTCCAATATATCCCTGACATTCATGATTTCCTTAAGTGCCTGAAGGTGATAGTTT
The DNA here is from genome assembly GCF_901001165.1 of Salmo trutta. Taxonomy (NCBI): domain Eukaryota; kingdom Metazoa; phylum Chordata; class Actinopteri; order Salmoniformes; family Salmonidae; genus Salmo; species Salmo trutta. The sequence goes on along the minus strand of NC_042970.1, from coordinate 11,665,657 downwards.
GCAGTTTGATTTACTTTACGGTCCATAGAGGTATTTAAAACCGTATTAAAATCCTCCAAAATAATAATAGAGTCTAGTGTTTGTTTAGAGTTGATCAATTCTTATATATATTTTCAAAGTGTCACACAAGTTAAACAATTTTTAGGCAATGCTACCAAATACTAATTGAGTGTATGTAAACTTCTGACCCACTGGGAATGTGATGAAAGAAATAAAAGCTGAAATAAATTGTTCTCACTACTATTATACTGACATTTCACATTCTTAAAATAAATTGGTGATCCTAACTGACCTAAGACAAGGAATTTTTACTAGGTTTAAATGTCAGGAATTGTGAAAAACTGAGTTTAAATGTATTTGGTTAAGGTGTATGTAAACTTCCGACTTCAACTGTAATATGGTAATTTACAGTGGTGTGGTATTTTCTACTGTAGGTTTCCTACAGCAGTGTGAACATCCAACGGCTTTGTGAGTTACACTGCAATGATACATCAGACTTTACCGGCCAGTTACAGTGGCAAGAAAAAGTATGTGAGCCCTTTGGAATTACCTGGATTTCTGCATAAATTAGTCAGAAAATTTGATCTGATCTTCATCTTAGTCACAACAATATACAAACACAGTGTGCTTAAACTAATAATACACACATTATTGTATTTTTCTTGTCTATATTGAATACATAATTTAAAAAATTCCAGTGTAGGTTGGAATAAGTATGTGAACCCCTAGGCTAATGACTTTTCCAAAAGCTAATTGGAGTCAGGAGTCAGCTAACCTGGAGTCCAATCAATGAGACAAGATTGGAGATGTTGGTTAGAGCTGCTTTGCCCTATAAAAAACCCTCACAAAATTTGAGTTTGCTATTCACAAGAGGCATTGCCTGATGTGAACCATGCCTCGAACAAAAGATATCTCAGAAGACCTAAGATTAAGAATTGTTTACTTGCATTTAGCTGGAAAGGGTTACAAAAGTATCTCTAAAAGCCTTGATGTTCATCAGTCCACAGTAAGACAAATTGTCTATAAATGTATAAAGTTCAGCACTGTTGCTACTCTCACTAGGAGTGGCTGTCCTGCAAAGATGACTGCAAGAGCACAGTGCATGCTCAATGCGGTTTTAAGAAGAATCCTAGAGTGTCAGCTAAAGACTTACAGAAATCTCTGGAACATGCTAACATCTCTGTTGATGAGTCTACAATACGTTAAACACTAAACAATAATGGTGTTCATGGGAAGACACCACAGAAGAAGCCACTTCTGTCCAAAAAAAAACATTGCTGCATGTCTGAAGTTCGCAGAAGAGCACCTGGATGTTCCACAGCGCTACTGGCAAAATATTCTGTGGACATATTAAACTAAAGTTGAGTTGTTTGGAAGGAACACACAACACTATGTGTGGAGAAAAAAAGGCACAGCACACCAACATCAGTCTCATCCCAACTGTAAAGTATGGTGGAGGGAGCATCATGGTTTGGGGCTGCGTTGCAGCCTCAGGGCCTGGACAGCTTGCTATCATCGACTGATAAATGAATTCCCAAGTTTATCAAGACATTTTGCAGGAGACTGTAAAGCTATCTGTCCGCCAATTGAAGCTCAACAGAAGTTGGGTGATGCAACAGGACAATGACCCAAAACACAGAACGAAATCAACAACAGAATGGCTTCAACAGAAGAAAATACGTCTTCTGGAGTGGCCCAGTCAGAGTTCGGACCTCATCCCGATTTAAAATGCTGTGGCATGACCTCGAGCACGGTTCACACCAGACATCTTAAGAATATTGCTGAACTGAAACAGTTTTGTAAAGAGGAATGGTCCAGAATTTCTCCTGACCGTTGTGCAGGTCTGATCTGCAACTACAGAAAATGTTTGGTTGAGTTTATTGCTGCCAAAGGAGGGTCAACCAGTTATTAAATGCAAGGGTTCACATACTTTTTACAACCTACACTTTGAATGTGTACATGTTGTGTTCAATAAAGACATGAAAACATATAATTGTTTGTGTGTTATTAGTTTAAGCAGACTGTCTAATTGTATTACCAATTTATTCAGAAATCCAGGTAATTCCAAAGGGTTCACATACTTTTCCTTGCCACTGTAAGTTAATGGAGCGTGAATATAGGAGAGGGTCGGATGACTGTGGTAGCTGTATGAGTTTATTGTCATGGAGTTGTTGATGCACTCACATTCAGGTTCAGTGAACTGCTCTAGTTCTCTATTGTAAATGCCTTTCGGGAGAATTCCGAAGTGTGCCATGTGATTAATAAAAAAAGAGGGAGCTGTTTGCCCCTCTGGATAACAGCCAGAACTGACGCTACTGAAGCAAAACTCCTAAATACATTCCCAGACGAAGAATGGGGACCAGATCTGATAAATTAACAAACAACAAACTGTTCTTCATTCTACAGTGTTGTTTTAAGATACTGATTATTGGTTAAATGACACAATAGGAAAACAAGGACAGGCAGATCATGCAAATTAAAAAGGCAGTTCAAATGGCAAGGGGGGGGGGCAGTCCAGAGAAAGATCACTTCAAAGTTTTGTTTCAAATTTCTTCTCTGCGTTAAAAAAATAAAATCTTAATTTGCCAGCTTTGGCAGCTGACACTTCAGTACTGGCAAAGGGTATGTGTACTGACAGGGGTTGGCCAGTGCATGTGTTTTACCCCTTTTCAGCTTGGTTGTGTAATGTTCAAGACCAAGGTGTGATCGTGTGGCCCTTTCTTTGTAGGCCTTTGTCCTCCTCCTTCCCCTTATACTGGGTGGACAAACTGGTAGACCAGTCTCTGGGAGACGTCAGGCTTGCGGATGATGCCCTTCTTGTAATACTGCCGTATGGAGCGGCTCAGCTTGTCATAGTTCATTGCTGGACGGTTCTTCCTCCGTCCCCAGAGTCTCGCCACATGAGCAGAGTCCTCGATTTTGAAAATACCTGGCAGACAGCAGAGTGGGATTAGATATGGAATACATTGTCACTCCATTCCATTGTCATTTACTGTCTTTTTGATGAAATTAAAAAATTATAAGAAAAATTATAAGAGAGAAGAGGATGGATTATTGCAGAGTTGAAAATACTTCTGAACTTATCCCATCCCAGTTCTTGGCAGTCACACAGCCTGCCTGGCTCACCTTTCTCCTTGTTGAGCCAGCGGATGCAGCGTCCGTAGTTGTGGGGCTTGAGGAGCAGCTCTCTGAGGAACTGCCACAGGTGGATGGGCTGGCCTGAGCACGACGAGTCTGCCTCCAACCACAGCTCCTCTCCGCCTGCAAAGAGGGGGGAGGGATGAGCACGCACACACACATATTTGCTAACAAGACTGCACTATACATGACCCTCTGCTCTTCTACCTAGGAGCTATGAACACAACTGTCGCTACTCCTTCCCAAGGGCCAACAACACTCTGGTGCTGGAGAAATGAGATTCATGTCACTTTCTGTCCTAACAAAGCTACTGGAGAAGAGGCTAAACCTACCTGTGATTTTGCTGTCTCCAACTGAACACCTCTCTTTCATCCAGGCAGCTGTGGGGAGAGAAAGAAGTGGATATAAAAAGAGAGAGATGAATTGTTGTATTGTTTCAACAGAATAATACAAGCTTCACTATAGAAAACAGTAGTACAGTATGTGCAGACTGCCTACGCTAGTCATACAACTACAGTATTATAACACAGCTGAATGTCTATGACAGTCATACAGCTACAGTATTATAACACAGCTGAATGTCTACGCCAGTCATACAGCTACAGTATTATAACACAGCTGAATGTCTATGACAGTCATACAGCTACAGTATTAGAACACAGCTGAATGTCTACGCTAGTCATACAGCTACAGTATTATAACACAGCTGAATGTCTATGCCAGTCATACAGCTACAGTATTATAACGCAGCTGACTGTCTACGCCAGTCATACAGCTACAGTATTATAACACAGCTGAATGTCTATGACAGTCATACAGCTACAGTATTATAACACAACTGAATGTTTACGCCAGTCATACAGCTACAGTATTATAACACAGCTGAATGTCTACGCCAGTCACACAGCTACAGTATTATAACACAGCTGAATGTCTACGCCAGTCATACAGCTACACTGACAAAAAATATAAACGCAACATGGAACAATGTCAAAGATTTTACTGAGTTACAGTTCATGTAAGGAAATAGGTCAATCAAAATGAATTCATTAGGCCCTATTCTATGGACTGGGAATACAGATATGCATCTGTTGGTCACAGATACCCTTTAAAATATAGGGGTGTGGATCAGAAAACCACAGCATTTGCATTATGCAGTGCGACACATCTCCTTCGCATAGAGTTGATAAGGCTGTTGATTGTGGCCTGTGGAATGTTGTCCCACTCCTCTTCAATGGCTGTGTGAAGTGGCTGGATATTGGCGTAAATTAGAACACGCTGTCGTTCACGTCGATTCAGAGCATCCAAACGTGTTCAAAGTGTGACATGTCTGGTTGGTATGCAGGCCGTGGAAGAACTGGAACATTTTCAGGTTCCAGGAATTGCATACAGATCCTTGTGACATGGAGCTGTGCATTATCATGTTGAAACATGAGGTGATGGGGGTGGATGAAAGGCATGACAAACGGCCTCAGGATCTCGTAACAGAATCTCTGTGCATTCAAATTAGCATTGATACAATGGGCAGCCATACGCCAAACCATAACCCCACCACCCCCATGGGGCACTCTATATTAACAATATTGACAGCAAACTGCTCGCCCACACAACGCCATGCACAACGTCTGCAATCTGCCTGCTACAGTTCAAAATGGGATTCATCTGTGAGGAGCACACTTCTCCAGCGTGCAAGCGGCGATCGAAGGTGAGCATTTTCCCATTGAAGTCGGTTGCAACGCCGAACTGCAGTCAGGTCAAGATCCTGACTGACGAGTACGCAGGTAAGCTTCCCTGAGATGGTTTCTGACAGTTTGTGCAGAAATTTTACAGTTGTACAAACCCACAGTTCCATCAGCTGTCTGGGTGGCTGGTCTCAGACGATCCCGCAGGTGAAGAAGCCGGATGTGGAGGTCCTAGGCTGGCGTTGTTACATGTGGTCTGCAGTTGTGAGGCCGGTTGGAAATACTGCGCTAATTCTCTAAAACAACATTGGAGGCGGCTTATGGTAGAGAAATTAACATTCCATTATCTGGCAGCAGCTCTGGTGGACATTCCTGCAGTCACCATGTCATTTGCACGCTCCCTCAAAACTTGAGACCACTGTTGCATTGTGTTGTTTGACAAAACTGCACATTTTAGAGTGTTCTATTTTCCCCAGCACAAGGTGCTGTGTAATGATCATGCTGTTGAATCAGCTTCTTGATATGCCACACCTGTCAGGTGGATGGGTTATCTTGGCAAAGAGAAATGCTCACTAACATGGATGTAAACACATTTGTGCACAATGCTTTTTGTGCATATGGAACATTTCTGATAAAGTATATTTCAGCTCATGAAATATGGGACCAACACTTTACATGTTGCGTTTGTATTTGTGTCCAGTGTTTCCAGTTATTTGTCTCATTTACATTTTAGTCATTAAGCAGACGCTCTTATCCAGAGCAACTTACAGTAGTGATTGCATACATTTCATACATTTAATTTTTTTTGTACTGGCCCCCCATGGGAATCAAACCCACAACCCTGGCATTGCACACACCATGCTGGCGTTGCAAACACCATGCTCTACCAACTGAGCCACAGTTAAGCCTGTGTCTCCACACCAGTCATATAGTTATTATAACACACCTGACTTCCAGATGTCCAGGTGGGCGTGCAGAGTGTCTCCACACTGAGGGACCCTCTGCCTGAAGTCCTCTTCACTCATGGCACACAGGTCTTTCCCAGTCAGCTCCTGGAAGGTCTTTCCAGCCTGAGGCAGTCTGTACAGATGCTCTGTCCACAGCAACCACTTCTGAACGTTCCCCGAGCTCCACTCCATGGGGTCTGGGGATAACAGATAAAAACAATAAAATATAACTATTTTTTGGGTTAGTCCCCTATACATCTATAGAAACTATTAGCTAGCAGTACTATTAACTAGCAGTAACAATTTTCAATAACTGTCAACTTCATGTCTGTTGACCTTCAATAGGGAAGGATCTTTTCAGGGTAAAAAAAACTGTGTGTGTGTGTGTGTGTGTGTGTGTGTGTGTGTGTGTGTGTGAGACCAAAGATCAAGTGACACTGTAGTATAGGGACCACACACACATCTAGTGTCTCCACTGTGTTCATGGTTGTTTTGGTAACCCTCTTTAACTACCCTGAATAGATCCCTCCCTATATGTATCTATGTATGTGTATGTATGCAGACATATACAGACACAAATGCTGTCAGTCAGAGGCCTATCACTGTCTTCATCTCAAGCTGTTTATTTGACTAGTATTTGCTCTGTGAGGTTCACTCTGGGTAAACTCTAATCACAGGCATGAGCTGGGGAGAATGGTGGTTTGCAAGATACGGTACTGTTCTGTTGTGTACTCTACAATCATTTTCATCAGTTGAACGCACCATGACACCACATTTTTGATACAACAGCAGCAGCAGGACGAGGGGCTCTGAGATGTCAGGGTGTGACTGACTGAAGACATCTTACAGTACACATACAGTACTGTATTCCTTCAACCTGCTGTTTGCTTTGCCAGTTGAACAGACCTCACCCAAGTACTGTGTACACGGCTGTTGGCAGGCGAGCAACAACGTCATTCCCATAAAGTCCTGTTGGGTATTTGTTAAACGCATGCAAAGGTTGGGATTATACAGATCCTGGAGCAGACAAACATGACTTGCGTCAGAGAGATATTCTTCATCGAACTGTCATCCAGCCATTATCATCTAGCAGCAGGAGTATCTTTTGTCTCAGGGAGACGTGTCTGCTCTCAATCAATATATCAATACCTCTGTCAATACCTGGACAGTAATGCATGAATACGCTAGAATGATCGGCCATGGTGTTCTTAATGCTATTAGATAATAAGCAGAGTCTACTGCACACCCACAGCTGATTAGTGAAGGTGCTGGAGGCAAAAAGCAAAACTGGAGAAACCGGAAAAAGTACACTTCCAGTCAGATGCACATTCTATGCTATTTTGTTTGTTTTTTCGCATTGTTTGTAACTTATTTTGTACATAATGTTGCTGCTTCTGTCTCATGCCTCGTTATTGTTATTTTCTTGTGTTACTTTTCATTTAATTACATTTTTTACTTTAGTTTATTTAGTAAATATTTTCTTAACTCTATTTCTTGAACTGCATTGTTCGTTAAGGGCTTGTAAGTAAGCATTTCACGGTAAGGTCTACACCTGTTGTTTGGCGCATGTAACAAATAAAATTTGATTTGATTTTTCATTTGATTTCTTTAATTATGGCTGAGCTTTCAGTCAGTCGACCTTCTTTTAATGCTCTTGAAAAGGAGACAGGATCATGCAGCGATGGCAGCCACAGAATAACAATTAGGAGAAAGTGCATGGACTATGGTTTGTACCCCACATCTAATATGAAATGCACAGAATGCTGATGTAACAACCATCAGTTAATTGTACATTGGACATGGAATGAGGATCCACCACAGAACATAGCTTCAAACAGAAATATCTATAAACTCTAATAATAATAATTATAGAATGAGAGTGGCAGCTTACTACAGTACCAGTACCTACCTGGGGTGATGTTGAGCAGCTTGCAGGCCGTCTCGATGTCCTTCAGAACCTCTCCGACCACCATGCTCTGGACCTGCTCCAGGGAGCGCTCCTCCTCCTGGCCCTCTAGCCCCGGGGAGAGCCCCAGGGCCTGGCTGTCGATGACGGGGCACTGCTCAGGCTCCTCTCCGTGCGCCGTCCTGGGTACAGGGACAGGCACGGCGCAGGCCAAACCCGGGGAGGCCTCGGACACCTTCACCAGCCAGGCGGAGTCCTCGGTAAAGAGCATATCGAAGCAGGACAGGTAGAGGCCCGGAAAGCCGCGATGCTCCAGAGCCTCCATGCAGGGCTTGGTGTCCTCCATCTCCCAGGCAGCCCCGGCCCTGTGTCCCATGTTGCTCTCGGGCAGACCTAGGCGGGGCGGAAACAATGGGCTGCTGCCCTCTGATGATAGACTCTCCCCCGGACTCGACATGGCTGCTGCCTCCTGGAATGGACATGTGGTTTACAATAGTCATGAAGATTTACAGGTCAAAGGTCAAAGTATTACATCAGTATTTTCTATTTGATATGTTTATATACTGTAGGTGTGGAGATACAGTGCATTGGCCTCATTCATAAAGTTTGGATGATGAAATAATGAAAAACAACGGTTTGTCATCAAATGGTGTTTGTTCCTGTAACACCATTTCAGCTGAGTGCTATGCGGATAATTCTCTGACACTTTCACATAGCCTACTTGTTGACCCAAAGTAAGCAAGTGTTTCTTTATTTAAGTGGGAATGAGCAATAGCACGCAATAGCTCTCTTATTTCATATTCAAATCAGTTCAATGTCGGACAGGAAAACGTAAAAGACTCTTTCACTGAAAACTCTGTAAAGAAGATGTTGCCAGTGACCTAAACGAGCTTCCTGATAGCCAAATTGTAATAACGTTTTGGAATTATTTAAATGATTGAAATTCCAAAACAAAGTATTATGAACATATCATTTTATGTAGTAGGTGTTATTCCTGCAGTAAATCAAAATCACAGTACCTTCGAGAAACTATCCGTGCCCAAAGCTCCGGCTGCTAAACATGCAACAGTTTCAAAACTGTAAGAAAGTCCATCAGAGGGACTGCGGGTGTTAGCCCTCAAGGGGATTGTGGGTGTGAGTCATCCAGGGGATTGTGGGTGTTAGCCCTCAAGGGGATTGTGTGTGTGAGTCATCCAGGGGATTGTGGGTGTGAGTCCTCCAGGGGATTGTGGCTGTGAGTCCTCCAGGGGATTGTGGGTGTGAGTCCTCCAGGGGATTGTGGGTGTGAGTCCTCCAGGGGATTGTGGGTGTGAGTCCTCCAGGGGATTGTGGGTGTGAGTCCTCCAGGGGATTGTGGGTGTGAGTCCTCAAGGGGATTGTGGGTGTGAGTCATCCAGGGGATTGTGGGTGTGAGTCCTCCAGGGGATTGTGGGTGTGAGTCCTCCAGGGTATTGTTGGTGTGAGTCCTCCAGGGGATTTTAGGTGTGAGTCCTCCAGGGGATTGTGGGTGTGAGTCCTCCAGATGGACTGCGGTGCCGGGTGTGACTCCTCCAGAGCACACAGACCAGAGCAGAAACTGAAGTGAGAGAGTTTGCTGGGGCTCTTTAAGTGTGTCTGGAGCCAAGTGAAGAAATGACTGGTGAAATGACCCTGAAGATATTCACTGCACAGTGCACAGCACCAGCAGGACAGGCATGGGGCAAAACGGATTTGACTGAGTCTCTTACTTGTGGGTCATTGGCCTAGAATGGGTTGTGACTTGGGGGTAGGTGACTTGTATTGAGGCCTAAAGCGGTATGACTGCCTGCCTTTGCCTTTCAAGGTGCCATTTCCGCAGTCCTTAGACTCCACTGTCAGCTGGAGTTTTTAATCAAATGAAAGAAAGATCATGTGGAGGAGAAGATAACTCAAATATGGCGTGACAATGGGCTGGTGTTGTTGTCTGCTCAGGAAAAGTTTCAGAAGAATTTGGAGGAATTTGTATTTCTTGTGTCAATTCACTCTATTTACGTACATGTTGGTTTCAGTAGTTTGCCCTGCCTCATGTAAAATGTCCCAGAGTTATTTCTCAACATATGACCTGAACAGGAAAAACGCTCCCTTGCCTTTAGAACATTTTCTTCACAGGTGCATTTCTACTGGCATTAAAGTTCCATCCTAAGTCAACATCAGAGGATGCCAGTGTAATCACAGGATGACCTCACTTATGGTTAAGTGTACCTGGCTACCTGCTGCCACAGGTGGTAGAAGGGAAGGAGCATAGGTGTCATACAGACAGGGTTATCAGTAGTTGTGCTATGTTAAAAGATGCCTGCTCTCACATAGCACATGTTCAAAGAGTGGCATGCTTTGTTTGTCCAAAGAGACTGTTAGCCACTGTATTAATAAAACAGCTATAACACTACCGTGCCACACCCAGCAACAGCCCCCGAAGCCATCAATAAGGAAGATATATTTACGTTGATCCATTTTTCCACTTGTTATATTGTTGTTTATTAAAGAAACTGTTGTCATAGAATATTCCCTGGGGTGGGAAAAAGGCTTATTTAGCATTACCCAAATGATCCTTGCAGGAATACACTTGACAGACCTACAACAGCCCTGTATCAGTCCCAGAGCTGTAATCACCCTAAAGGAAATGAAGTTATGCTCACCATAATAGTTCTACTCTCTCTTCTCTCTCTCTCTATTTCTCTATTCTCTGTGTCTCCAACCCCCAGTCTACCCCCTCCCCCATTCCTCCTTTTATCTCCCAAATGTCCTGCTAAGGGTCTAGGGATAACCCACTGTGTGTTCCCTTCATCAGGAGTCAGATTAAAAAGCGCCAGGCAGTGTCCCGGCTAGCCTGCTGTGTGTCCACTCTCCTCTGTAACAGCTTGTGCTAAGCCCATTAGCTTGGCAAATGTAGCCATATTAGCTTTTTCCAAAAGGAGAGGGGACGGGAGAAAGAGGCGCAAACATGCTCCCCAGGGGAAGGATTAAGGGCCTGCCTGATCTCTAAATGAGTTTGGTCAAGACGGTGATATTCATTTCAGGAGAATTAGGCTCTGCTCCATTTGCTGGTCAGGTCAGACACACAGTCAGAGGGACTATAGATGTGAAGGCAGCCATCCTCCCTGGTAACCATCCAGGGCAGGCCTTAGACACACATTCAGAGGGACTATATCCTTGAAGGCAGCCATCCTCCCTGGTAACCATCCAGGGCAGGCCTTAGACACACAGTCAGAGGGACTATATCCTTGAAGGCAGCCATCCTCCCTGGTAACCATCCAGGGCAGGCCTTAGACACACAGTCAGAGGGACTATAGCCGTGAAGGCAGCCATCCTCCCTGGTAACCATCCAGGGCAGGCCTTAGACACACAGTCAGAGGGACTATAGCCGTGAAGGCAGCCATCCTCCCTGGTAACCATCCAGGGCAGGCCTTAGACACACAGTCAGAGGGACTATAGCCGTGAAGGCAGCCATCCTCCCTGGTAACTAAATTCATTCCTCTTTCTTTGCTTTCTGGGCTTACTCTGCATCTCAGCTTGATGTTCAGCTAGAGTCTCTGTGGTTCCTAACCAGCTTTAATATGACAGGTCCTCTATGGAGACATGTAGTATGTAGGATGGGTGGTCAGGTTAAGTATCAGTAATTGTGTGGGGTCCTATCCCTATGAGAAGCTCATTAAGGCAAAACTTTCTTTAATATAAATAATGTGTTTAACATTAAGTATTGTATATCTAAAGGTTTTTCCATTTCAATATTAGGATGCGAGTGACTAGTGACTTTGTGAGGAATAGTCGAATACCCTGACTGCTTGGTCTTTTACAAGACTGTTGTTTCTGGTTTAAAATGACTCTTTGAGACAAAAGTTGACATAAGTAATAGATATAGGGAAATGCAACAGTCACCACATTTCCCTTGTTAAGTCCTCTCCCTGTGCTCCTCCAAAGAGCTCCCTTGTTTGATTTTGGGGTTAAATAAGTATATATAGTCAGGCATGTTTGCTGTGTGTGTAAATGTGTACGGTTTAAAGAGAGATCTGGAGCCTCAGGGATTCGTTGTCATTGTTTCTCATGGGAAACTTGGAACCGACGAATGAAAGAACAGTTCCGAGACGAAAGAAAAGAAAAGATAATGATTGCGCTCTACGGCAGGCTCCTTCCACAACAAGAGAATGCTGGGAAGCTACATATACCCAGCAAAGTCTGCTGTTCCCAGGAAATAGTCTTTGCTGAGAGAAATATAACCTAATACAGCCATTTGACTCTCCTTACACCCTGTCATAATGTTTTTATTTAACCTTTATTTAACCAGGAACTCCAATTGAGGTCAGAGGAAATCTTTAACACGCTGATAACCAGGTGTTTTATATGAGGTCTGTTCAAAAAGTAAAGACCCAAGAAGCTTGTGTCAATAATGAAGAGATATTGAAAACACATTTAAAAAATTACGATATGTGTGCAGAGAAAAGTACAATGAACGGGACTCATTTTAAGTATTCGTGGTGAGAGTTCACAATAGATCAATGTGTCATTATTTAGATCAGTCATTCAGTAACAATTGAAATCTTTATAACAATGACACAAACATGTTCTGTCCCCTAGCTCTCTTCCCAACTGACGGCATACACCTCACACTATTAAACTTCAAACGGTGAAGTCTTGGAATTAGTCAAATATCTGTATACCTCTGGCCCTTCTTTGGACACTGTGTTAATTAACCTCCAGACGGGCTTCAATGCCATACAACTCTCCTTCCGTGGCCTCCAACTGCTCTTAAATGCAAGTAAAACTAAATGCATGCTATTCAACCGATCGCTGCCCGCACCTACCCGCCCGTCCAGCATCACTACTCTGAACGGTTCTGACTTAGAATATGTGGACAACTACAAATACCTAGGTGTCTGGTTAGACTGTAAACTCTCCTTCCAGACTCACATTAAGCATCTCCAATACAAAATTAAATCTAGAATCGGCTTCCTATTTTCCAACAAAGCATCCTTCACTCATGCTGCCAAACATACCCTCGTAAAACTGACCATCCTACCGATCCTCGACTTTGGCGATGTCATTTACAAAATAGCCTCCACCACTCTACTCAACAAATTGGATGCAAGCTATCACAATGCCATGCGTTTTGTCACCAATGCCCCATATACTACCCACCACTGCGACCTGTACGCTCTCGTTGGCTGGCCCTCGCTTCATACTCGCCGCCAAACCCACTGGCTCCAGGTCATCTACAAGTCTCTGCTAGGTAAAGCTCCGCCTTATCTCAGCTCACTGGTCACCATAGCAGCACCCACCCGTAGCACGCGCTCCAGCAGGTATATCTCACTGGTCACCCCCAAAGCCAATTCTTCCTTTGGCCGCCTTCCAGTTCTCTGCTGCCAATGACTGGAACGAACTGCAAAAATCACTGAAGCTGGAGACTCATATCTCCCTCACTAGCTTTAAGCACCAGCTGTCAGAGCAGCTCACAGATCACTGCACCTGTACATAGCCCATCTGTAAATAGCCCATCCAACTACCTCATCCCCATACTGTATTTATTTATTTATCTTGCTCCTTTGCACCCCAGTATCTCTACTTGCACATTCATCCTCTGCACATCAACCATTCCAGTGTTTAATTGCTATATTGTAATTACTTCGCCACCATGGCCTACTTATTGCCTATACCTCCTTTATCCTACCTCATTTGCAAATCAAATCAAATCAAAGTTAATTTGTCACTTGCACCGAATAGACCTTACAGTGAAATGCTTACTTACTGGCTCTAGCCAATAGTGCAAAAAATGTATTAGGTGAACAATAGGTAGGTTAAGAAATAAAACAACAGTAAAAAGACAGGCTATATACAGTAGCGAGGCTATAAAAGTAGCGAGGCTACATACAGATAACAGTTAGTCATACTGATTGAGGTAGTATGTACATGTAGATATGGTTAAAGTGACTATGCATATTTGATGAACAGAGAGTAGCAGTAGCGTAAAAGAGGGGTTGGCGGGTGGTGGGTGGTACACAATGCAGATAGCCTGGTTAGCCACGGTGTGAGAGCACTGGTTGGTCGGCCCAACTGAGGTAGTATGTACATGAATGTATAGTTAAAGTGACTATGCATATGTGATAAACAGAGAGTAGCAGCAGCGTAAAAAGAGGGGTTGGGGGGGGCACACAATGCAAATAGTCCGGGTAGCCATTTGATTACCTCCACACACTGTATGTAGACTTTTTCTACTGTATTATTGATTGTATGTTTGTTTTACTCCATGTGTAACTCTGTGTTGTTGTATGTGTCGAACTGCTTTGCTTTATCTTGGCCAGGTCGCAGTTGTAAATAACAACTTGTTCTCAACTAGCCTACCTGGTTAAATAAGGGTGACTTTTTTTTATTTTTTATACAATAATAATTAGTCTAGACATTTCTTTTGTGGACATAAATATTTTACAGAAACAAACTGTAATTGCAGAAAACAGTAAAAGCTGAAAACTTCATAACTTCTTGACTCACTGTCTAATTAATATTAATCAACCATGATGACTGTATCACCCAGGAGCATTCACATATACTGTATATTTGCATGTCCCTGGGACACATTTCTGGACATATTTCCTATTGACTACTTTCCAAGCAAATCTCTTGAGTTATTCCCCTCTTTCTCTATGGATACCTGGAAAGACCCCAGAAAGGTAAGCAAGAATCAAGAAGCATTTCATCACCATGTAAAGTACCTCTAATATATTAATTGTGACATATCCCTACTGCAGGTGACTGCATGTTATGAAGCACAGTATGCCCTTAACCTTTCCAGGGTAACAATGCCCTCTGGTATAAATCAATCAATGAACAATAGTGGTTGAATCTACATGACTGGATTTGAATGAGGGATGTTGGTTTTTATTTCCTTGTTTAGAAGGGATTGGTATGAATTAGAGTGAATGGTTTATTTCTGTGTCACGCTATTTTGCTATTCTTGTGACAGGACCATTTCCACCTGCAATGGCATCAGGCCAGGATCTTCAGAGAGGGGTGGCTACAGTTACCTTGTTTTATATTTTTTTAAATATTTGATTGCTGATTTATTACCCTGAATTGGATGTTTTTAGTGTGGAGAGCTATTGAGCACCTGCACCCTTTATCTTTTCAATCTCTGAAAAGAATGTGGGCGAAATGCACTTTGTTATTTATTTTGAGACATATTCATGTGCTATGGTGTTATGGGTTGGGTAGCAGCCAAACCAAAACAGCTACTTTTCTGTACAACCTAAATCCATCAGGTTGGGATCCTCCAGTATCTCTTATTTGAAAGATACTTTGCATATTATGGCAGATAAATCCAAAATACACAGATGGATGCAATAGCACAGATTCTGTAGTATCTTAATGTTGAATAAAATACAATAAACTAAAATACCACAATTGTGTGGTATGACTCAGGAAATTTGAATATTTACATCTTTATCAGCATAAGAGCTACAAACTGTATGTGTTTGACAGTGTTGGGTCATAGTGAGCTACATTTAGTTAAACTAGTCATTTAACTACATTTTGCTGTAGCTTGGTGGTAGTTTAACTAAATTCAAATCTTGGTAGTGTTTGACAGTACTTGATATGTTGTTTTACCTCGTAGCGGTGCAGCTAACTACTGGAACCACACACTACTTTTAAAAAATCAAATGTGGGTCAAGTAATAATAATTGCCTTTATTTTTTGGCATCAGAACTGCCTAATTCTCACTTGAAACATTGTTTTAGTGTTTAATACACTAAATTACACTTTCTGTTAACATATGACCCAAAGTGATCTCTTCTTGCAATTTGTAGTCTATGACATTTCAGATGTACATATAATAAGTATTTTGGATGTAGTGACCTACAAAAATACAAACGCAACATGCAATAATTTCAAAGATTTTACTGAGTTACAGTTCACATAAAGAAATCAGTCAGTTGAAATAAATTAATTAGGCCCCAGATATGCATCTGTTGGTCACAGATAGCAATTATTTTTAAAAGGTAGGGACATGGAATTGAAAACCAGTCAGTATCTGGTGTGACCACCATTTGCTTCATGCAGCGCAACACATCTCCTTCGCATAGAGTTGATCAGGCTGTTTGTAGCCTGTGGAATGTTGTCCCACTCCTCTTCAATGGCTGCGCAAAGATGCTGGATATTGGCGGGAACTGAAACACACTGTCGTACACGTCAATCCAAAGGATCCCAAACGTGGCCAATGGGTGACATGTCTGGTGAGTATGCAGGCCATGGAAGAACTGGGCCATTTTCAGCTTCCAGGAATTGTGTACAGATCCTTGCGACATGTGGCCGTGCATTATCATGCTGAAACATGAGGTGATGGTGGCGGATGAATGGCACGACAATGGGCCTCAGGATCTCGTCACGGCATCTCTGTTCATTCAAATGGCCATCGATAAATTGCAATTGTGTTCGTTGTCTGTAGCTTATGCCTGCCCATACCATAAGTCTCCAGCATGCCAGTGGCCATCGAAGGTGAGCATTTGCCCACTGGAACTGCAGTCAGGTCAAGACCCTTGTGAGGATGACAAGCAAGCAGATCAGCTTCCCTGAGACGGTTTTTACAAACCCACAGTTCCATCAGCTGTCCGGGTGGCTAGTCTCAGACGATCCCGCAGGTGGAAGAAGCCGGATGTGGAGGTCTTGGACTGGTGTGGTTACATGTGGTCTGCGGTTGTGAGGTCGGTTGGGCATACTGCCAAATTCTCTAAAACGACGTTGGAGGCGGATTATGGTAGAGAAATGAACATTCAATTATCTGGCAACAGCTCTGGTGAACATTCCTGCAGTCAGCATGACAATTGCACTTTCCCTCAAAACCTGAGACATCTGTGGCATTGTGTTGTGTGACAAAACTGCACATTTTAGAGTGGCCTTTTATTGTCCCCAGCACAAAGTGCATCTGTGTAATGATCACGGTGTTTAAACAGCTTCTTGATAAGGCACACCTGTCAGGTGGATGGATTATCTTGGAAAAGGAGAAATGCTCACTAACAGGGATGTAAATGCATTTGTTCATAACATTTTTGAGAAATATGCTTTCTGTGCATTCAGTATGGAACATTTCTGGGATCTTTTATTTCAGCTCATGAAACATGGGACCAACACTTCACATGTTGAGTTTATATTTATGGGCAGTTTTCTTTTTCAAAGTAACTTTAGTCAACTATATTTTTCTTAGGGGTAGTTTTAGTGTAGCTTAACGTCTTTCAGTGTGAAGTAATTGGTAGCATGGCAAACTATATTTTCAGAGTAGCTTCCCTAATGGTGCTTGATCTCTCTTCATAAAACATAACCCCATAGACCTTTACCTCATAAGACACAGTGCCTTCATACCCCTTGACTTATTCCACATTTTGTTGTGCTACAGCCTGACTTCAAAATAAATTCTACACACAATACCCCATAATTACAAAGTGAAAACATGATTTAAGATTTTTTTTTTCAATCCTTTTTAGAAGCACCTTTCTGGGTAAGTGTATAAAAGCTTTCAACGCCTGAAATTTTCCCATTATTCTTCTCAAAATTCTTAAAGCTCTGTCAAATTGGTTGTTGATAATTGCTAGACAACCATTTTCAGGTCTTGCCATAGATTTTTAAGTAGATTTAAGTCAAACCTGGCCACTCAGGAACATTCAATGTCGTTTTGGTAAGTAACTCCAGTGTTTTTGGCCTTGTGTTTTAGGTTATTGTCCTGCTGAAAGGTGAATTCATCTCCCAGTGTCTGTTGGAAAGCAGACTGAACCAAGAATTCAAGATTTTGCTTGTGCTCGAAAATGCTTGAAAATATGGATAGTGGTACTCAGTAATGTGTTGCATTGGATTTGGCCCAAACATAACACTTTGTATTCAGGACAAGATGTTAATTGCTTCGCAACATTTTTTGCAGTATTACAGAATAGTTGTTATTCTGTACAGGTTTCCTTCTTTTCACTCTGTCAATTAGGTTAGTATTGTGGAGTAACTACAATGTTGTTCATCCATCCTCAGTTTTTTCTTATCACAGCCATTAAACTCTGTAACTGCTTTGGCCTCATGGTGAAATCCCTGAGCAGTTTCCTTCCTTAAGTTTTGAAAGGCTGGTCATGGCTCACAACAACACCATCATCCCAGAAACCCTAGACCCACTCCAATTTGCATATCGCCTCAACAGATCCACAGATGACGCAATCTCTGTTGCACTCAACACTGCCCTTTCCTACCTGGGCAAAAGAAACACCTACGTGAGAATGCTGTTCATTGACTACAGCTCAGTGTTCAACCCCAAAGTGGCCTCAAAGCTCATCACTAAGCTAAGGACCCTGGAACTAAACACCTCCCTCTGCAACTGGATCCTGGACTTCCTGACGGGCCGCCCCCAGGTGGTAAAGGTAGACAACAACACATCTGCTACGCTGATCCTCAACACGGGGGCCCCTTTGGGGTGCGTGCTTAGTCCCCTCCTGTACTCCCTGTTCACCCATGACTGCGTGGTCAAGCACGACTCCAACACCATCATTAAGTTTGCCTACGACATAACGGTGGTAGGCCTGATCACCAATAACAGCGGGACAGCCTATAGGTCAGACACCTTGAAGTGTGGTGCCAGGACAACAACCTCTCTCTCAACGTGATCAAGATAAAGGAGATGATCATGCACTACAGGAAAAGGAGGGCCGAGCATGGCCCCATTCTCTTCGACGGGGCTGTAGTGGAGCAGATTGAGAGCTTCAAGTTCCTTGGTGTCCACATCACCAACAAACTATCATGGTGTGGGGGCTGTGCTTTGGCAAAGTGGGTGGGGTTATATCCTGCCTGTTTGGCCCTGTCCGGGGGTATCATCGGATGGGGCCACAGTGTCTTCTGATCCCTCCTGTCTCAGCCTCCAGTATTTATGCTGCAGTAGTTTATGTGTCGGGGGGCTAGGGTCAGTCTGTTACATCTGGAGTATTCTCTTGTCTTATCCGGTGTCCTGTGTGAATGTAAATATGCTCTCTCTAATTCTCTCTTTCTCTCTTTCTTTCTTTCTCTCGGAGGACCTGAGCCCTAGGACCATGCCTCAGGACTACCTGGCATGATGACTCCTTGCTGTCCCCAGTCCACCTGGCCATGCTGCTGCTCCAGTTTCAACTGTTCTGCCTGCGGCTACGGAACCCTGACCTGTTCACCGGACGTGCTTGTTGCACCCTCGACAATTACTATGATTATTATTATTTGACCATGCTGGTCATTTACGAACATTTTAACATCTTGACCATGTTCTGTTATAATATCCACCCGGCACAGCCAGAAGAGGACTGGCCACCCCTCATAGCCTGGTTCCTCTCTAGGTTTCTTCCTAGGTTTTTGGCCTTTCTCAGGAGTTTTTCCTAGGGAGTTTTTCCCAGCCACCGTGCTTCTTTCACATGCATTGCTTGCTGTTTGGGGTTTTAGGCTGGGTTTCTGTACAGCACTTTGAGATTTCAGCTGATGTACGAAGGGCTATATAAATAAATTTGATTTGATTTGTGTAAACACACCAAGAAAGTTGTGAAGAGGGCACAACAACGCCGATTCCCCCCCAGGAGACTGAAAAGATTTGCCATGGGTTGTCATATCCTCAAAAAGTTCTACAGCTTCACCATCAAGAGCATCCTGACTGGTTGCATCACTGCCTGGTATGGCAACTGCTCGGCATCCGACTGTAAGGCGCTACAGAGTGTAGTTCGTATGGCCCAGTACATCACTGGGGCCAAGCTTCCTGCCATCCAGGACCTCTTTACCAGGCGGTGTCAGAGTAAGGCCCTAAAAATTGCCAAAGACTCCAGCCACCCTAGTCATAGACTGTTCTCTCTGCTACTGCACGGCAAGTGGTATCATGTTAAACACTACTATTTCACACAGAGTGAGTCCATGTATCTCATTATGTGACTTGTTCAGAAACTGTTTACTACTGAACTTATTTAGGCTTGCCATAACAAATGGGTTGAAGACTTATTGACTCATGACATTTCAGCTTTTCATATTTTTATTTTTTTTACATAATTCCACTTTGACATTATGGTGGTATTGTATTTAGACCAGTGACAAAAATAAAACTATTTTTTTAATTATTTTAAATTCAGGCTGTAACACAACAAATGTGGAAAAAAGTAAAGGAGTGTGAGTACTTTCTGAAGGCACTGTAACTGCAAAGTCATTTTCTTTCTGAAAACATACAATAAGACCAACACAGAGTGAACCAACACAGAGTGAACAGCACCTGATAAATCAGCCATAAGAACACACCCTGGAGACAGTTCTGTTTCTTTTTTTTCTTTCTTACACACAGACCCCACAGAAAGTGAATGCTGACCACCTGTCCAACTCCTTACCTGGGCCAAGGTGTGCTGGTCTCTGGGTGGTCTCTAGCAAGGATACTGCTGAGTGTAGACAAGACAGGACAGCAACAGATGTAACGTAGACTAGTGGTGATGATGACGTCTGGTCCAGTTAGCCCAGACTCCTCTTCTGTTAGCCTGCAGATGTCTGGTGTTTTCTGATGGGCCAGGAGATGCACCAGGCAGGAAGGCAAGCAGGTACCAGGTAGGGCAGGCAGGCAGGCCTCTATGTCACCCAGAAGACTGATGAAGAATCGTCTGCATTGGGACCTGAGGGCTGAGGCTGTCTCCTAGACTCTACTAGGTCACTCAAAAGATTTGAAAGGTGCAGCCTAAAAGCACACCAAGGCTAACTTACGCTATTGGTGACACTATACCTGCTGTGGGTGTGACAGAGGGAGAGCAAGAGCGTGTGAAGGAATTTCAGTTCCATTGGCTGCAGGTCATATTTATACTAGGGCAGCCTTGTTTACCTATGCACACAGTGTGTGTGTGTGTGTGTGTGTGTGTGTGTGTGTGTGTGTGTGTGTGTGTGTGTGTGTGTGTGTGTGTGTGTGTGTGTGTGTGTGTGTGTGTGTGTGTGTGTGTGTGTGTGTGTGTGTGTGTGAGCTGATCCCTGTCTGAGGGCCTTGTTGCCACCCCAGCCCACTCCTCCTAAAATAATGCCTAAGCCCCTTCAGATCACAGCCATTTCTCAACTCTGTTAGTACAACAGCGTGTGATCTTAGTTCAAAGTAAATGGGGGTCTGAGTGTCCATGACAACTTCTCATTTAATCTGGTAGATTCTGCAAAGGTAAACTGAAAAATCATTGGGAAATAGACAGTAGGTTGCTTTGTAAATTGTACTTGAAAAGGCAGTTATTTTGACATTTAAAAAATATAGTTGTCTTCTTTACTTGAATGTAGTTAGGCAGCACCTTAACTGTTAAATCAAATAACATTTTATTTGTCACGTGCTGAATACTACAGCTGTAGACCTTACCATGAAATGCTTACTAACAAGCCATTGACCAACAAGGCAGAATTATTTTGAAAGTAAGAAAATATTTGCTAAAAAAAGTACCACAGTAAAATAACAATAACGAGGCTATATACAGGGGGTTGTGGTACCGTTTAGTAGTTTTATAACTTAGGGGTAGAAGCTGTTAAGGAGCCATTTGGTCCTAGACATGGTGCTCCGGTACCGCTTGCCATGTGGTAGCAGAGAGAGCAGTCTATGACTAGGGTGGCTGGTGTCAATTATGTGGAGGTGAGGATAGAGTCAAGCGCAGGACACAGAACTGAGTAAAATAACGTGCTTTACTCTCGAAGAAACTCATAAGTCAAAATCCTCGCAGGGATAAATAATCCTGACACAAAACAACTAACACGATGACAAGCAAACAATCATGCACAAAACATAATGAGAACCAGAGGGTTAAATAGGGAAAATAATCATAACGAGATGGGAACCAGGTGTGAACAATCAAGACATAACAAATGGAAAAAGAAACGTGGATCAGTGGTAGCTAGAAAGCCGGTGACGATGACCACCGAATGCCGCCCGAACAAGGAGAGGCACCAACTTCGGCACCGCCTGGTATAGAGGTTCTGGAGGGCAGGAAGCTTGGCCCCAGTGATGTACTGGGCCGTACGCATTATCCTCTGTAGCGCCTTGCCGAGCAGTTGCTATACCATGCGGTGATGCAACCAGTCAGGATGCTCTCAATGGTGAAGCTGTAGAACTTTTTGAGGATCTGAGAACCCATGCCAAATTTTTTCAGTCTCCTGAGAGGGGTAATAGACATTGTCATGCCCTCTTTTTTAAAATATTTATTTAACTAGGCAAGTCAGTTAAGAACAAATTCTTATTTACAATGACAGCCTAAGAATAGTGGGTTAACTGCCTTGTTCAGGGGCAGAACGACAGATTTTTACCTTGTAAGCTAGGGGATTCAATCTAGCAACCTTTCGGTTACAGGCCCAACACTCTAACCACTAGGTACCCTCTTCACGACCGTCTTGTTGTGTTTGGACCATGATGGTTTGTTACTGATGTGGACACCAAGGAACTTGAAGCTCTCGACTCGCTCCACTACAGCCTCATCGATGTGAATCGTGCTTGCCCCTCCTTTTCCTGTAGTCCAGGATCAGCTCTTTTGTCTTGCTCACATTGAGGGAGAGGTTGTTGTCCTGACCCTACACTGCCAGGTCTCTGACTTCATCCCTAAATCAAATCAAATCAAATGTATTTATAAAGCCCTTCTTACATCAGCTGATATCTCAAAGTGCTGTACAGAAACCCAGCCTAAAACCGCAAACAGCAAGCAATGCAGGTGTAGAAGCACGGTGGCTAGAAAAAACTCCCTAGAAAGGCCAGAACCTAGGAAGAAACCTAGAGAGGAACCAGGCTATGAGGGTTGGCCAGTCCTCTTCTGGCTGTGCCGGGTGGAGATTATAACAGAACATAGCCAAGATGTTCAAATGTTCATAGATGACCAGCAGGGTCAAATAATAATAATCACAGTGGTTGTCGAGGGTGCAACAGGTCAGCACCTCAGAAAACGGTAGGAAATGGGAGTGAGGTCTCTGATGTGAGCCCACGGGAACAGTCTAACGAGGAGACTCTAGCGCAACCTGAGCCTGGGATGGGGGCTGCTTCTTCAGAGGGCGCTGGAAATGACATTGGGGCAGATGAGTGTTCTGGGGGTTCACCGGTGAGAGCCACGGGGAGGCCCAAGAGACTGATGCGACCTCCGGGTCATTTTAAGGATTTTGTTGTGTAACCCTAGGGGCTAGGGTTTAGAAAGGGGGGGGCTATGTAACGACCCGGTATTGTGTTCTGTGTTCGTGGGTGTGTTATGGTTCTCATGGCTACTAGCAGGGGTTGAATGTGTCAGGACAGAGGGAAAGGGTGGGGGGTATGATGGGTAATCCCGCGGGATTTGGAAATGCATAAATAGGGATTGCTGTCTCATCTCTCTCTCTCTTTCTGTTCGGGCCTTGATCTGTTCTTATGGGGGTGACCCTTAACCCGACATGGTGTAATTGTGTACGTCCGGTATTTAGCGGCGTGGGCTGTGGCCACAACAATAGCCCAGTTTAGGAATAAACCTGTGTTCTAACCTGCACACCTGGAGTCCGTCTCTTTTCCTTTTATGACCCAGCCGGGTCATTACATTACTCAGGAGTAAATGTCAGTTGGCTTTTCATAGCCTATCATTCAGAGTATCTCTACCGCTCCTGCTGTCTCTAGAGAGTTGAAAACAGTAGGTCTGGGAAAGGTAGCAGTCCGGTGAACAGGTCAGGGTTCCATAGCCGCAGGCAGAACAGTTGAAACTGGCGCAGCAGCACGGCCAGGTGGACTGGGGCCAGCAAGGAGTCATCAGGCCAGGTAGTCCTGAGGCATGGTCCTAGAGCTCAGGTCCTCCGAGAGAGAGAGAGAAAGAAAGAAAAAATTAGAGAGAGCATACTTGAATTCACACAGGACACCGGATAGGACAGGAGAAATACTCCAGATATAACAAACTGACCCTAGCCCCCTGACACATAAACTACTGCAGCATAAATACTGGAAGCTGAGACAGGAGGGGTCGGGAGACACTGTGGCCCATCCAACAATACCCCCGGACAGGGCCAAACAGGCAGGATAAAACCCCACCCACTTTGCCAAAGCACAGCCACCACACCACTAGAGGGATATCTTCAACCACCAACTTACCATCCTGAGACAAGGTCGAGTATAGCCCACAAATATCTCCGCCAAGGCACAACCCAAGGGGGGGGCACCAACCCAGACAGGAAGATCACGTCAGTGACTCAACCCACTCAAGTGACGCACCCCTCCTAGAGACGGCATGGAAGAGCACCAGTAAGCCAGTGACTCAGCCCCTGTAATAGGGTTAGAGGCAGAGAATCCCAGTGGAGAGAGGGGAACCGGCCAGGCAGAGACAGCAAGGGCGGTTCATTGCTCCAGTGCCTTTCCGTTCACCTTCACACTCCTGGGCCAGACTACACTCAATCATAGGACCCACTGAAGAGATGAGTCTTCAATAAAGACTTAAAGGTTGAGACCGAGTCTGCCTCTCTCACATGGGTAGGCATACCATAAAAATGGAGCTCTATAGGAGAAAGCCCTGCCTCCAGCTGTTTGCTTAGAAATTCTAGGGACATTTAGGAGGCCTGCATCTTGTGACCGTAACGTAAGTGTATGTATGTACGGCAGGACCAAATCGGAAAGATAGGTAGGAGCAAGCTCATGTAATGCTTTGTAGGTTAGCAGTAAAACCTTGAAATCAGCCCTTGCCTTACCAGGAAGCCAGTGTAGAGAGGATAGCACTGGAGTAATATGATACAATTTTGGGGTTCTAGTCAAGATACTAGCAGCCGTGTTTAGCACTAACTGAAGTTTATTTAGTGCTTTATCCGGGTAGCCGGAAAGTAGAGCATTGCAGTAGTCTAACCTAGAAGTGAGAAAAGCATGGATTAATTTGTCTGCATCATTTTTGGACAGAAAGTTTCAGATTTTTGCAATGTTACGTAGATGTAAAAAAGCTGTCCTTGAAACAGTCTTGATATGTTCGTCAAAAGAGAGATCAGGATCCAGGGTAACGCCGAGGTCCTTCACATTTTTAATTGAGACCACTGTACAACCATCAAGATTAGTTGTCAGATTCAACAGAATATCTCTTTGTTTCTTGGGACCTAAAACAAGCATCTCTGTTTTGTCCGAATTTAAAAGTAGAAAATCTGCAGCCTTCCACTTCCTTATGTCTGAAACACAGGCTTCCAGCCGAGGGCAATTTTGGGTATTCACCATGTTTCATCGAAATGTACAGCTGTGTGTCATCCGCATAGCAGTGAAAGTTAACAATTATGTGTCTGAATGACATCACCAAGAGGTAAACTACATAGTGAAAACAATAGTGGTCCTAAAACAGAACCTTGAGGAACATTGACATTTACAGTTGATTTGTCAGGACAAACCATCCACAGAGACAAACTGATATCTTTCCGACAGATATGATCTAAACCAGGCCAGAACTTGTCTGTGTAGACCAATTTGGGTTTCCAATCTCTCCAAAAGAATGTGGTGATCGATGGTATCAAAAGAAGCACTAAGGTCTAGGAGCACGAGGACAGATGCAGAGCCTCGGTCTGACGCCATTAAAAGGTCATTTACCACCTTCAAAAGTGCAGTCTCAGTGCTATGATGGGGTCTAAAACCAGACTGAAGCGTTTACAAAAAGCAACAGCTTTTTCTAATATTTTTGAGAGGAATGGGAGATTCGATTTAGGCAGATAGTTTTTAATATTTTCTGGGTCAAGGTTTGGCTTTTTCAAGAGAGGCTTTATTACTGCCACTTTTAGTGAGTTTGGTACACATCCGGTGGATAGAGAGCCGTTTATTATGTTCAAAATAGGAGGGCCAAGCACAGGAAGCAGCTCTTTCAGTAGTTTAGTTGGAATAGGGTCCAGTACGCAGCTTGAAGGTTTAGAGGCCATGATTATTTTCATCATTTGTAAGTCGCTCTGGATAAGAGCGTCTGCTAAATGACTTAAATGTAAATGTTAAATGTAAATGTAAGAGATATAGTACTAAAACACTGGAGTGTCTCCCTTGATCCTAGGTCCTGGCAGAGTTGTGCAGACTCAGGACAACTGAGCTTTGAAGGAATACGCAGATTTAAAGAGGAGTCCGTCATTTGCTTTCTAATCCCTATTGGCTGTCTCTTCGTTGTTGGTGATAAGACCTACCACTTTTGTGTTGTTGGCAAACTGAATGATGGTGTTGGGAATCGTGCTTGGCCATGCAGTTGTGGGTGAACAGAGAGTACAGAGGGGACTAAGCACGCACATTACACACTTGTGTGTAACTGGACCAAATATAATTGTCTTCCTTTCATGGGATCTGGAGCCGTATTCGTAAAGTTTCTCAGAGTAGGAGTGCTGATTAGGGCTGTTGCTGATCTAGGATCAGTTTCGTCTTTTAGATCATAAGGATCAAGATTACAAGGACACACACATTGCTTCTAGATCCGCACTCCTACTCCAAGAAGCTTTATGAATACAGGAGCTAAAAAGAAAACAGCATGTTTCCCTAATGTCCCGTCAATTAGAATGTAAAGAACGTAATGTAGAAGTGCTCCCCTTTAGCAATAAAAGATGCACGCTCCCCCCAAATGACAGTCGTTTATTTCTTTCCCCCATTAATTACTTTGTACTTGCACTGTAAAACATTAGAGTAATTGTGAGATAGGGAGAGGGAGTGCTGCTAGCATGGGGCCTTTAGAGAGACTGAGCCTGGTGTGTGCTTGTACTGTTAAACAGACACACCCACACTAGCCCTGCTCTTTTACACCTGCAATAATCACAGGAACCATGACAGACGTACTCCTGTTATAATGGATCCATGGCTGGTGAGAGGGAGATTGTGTGTGTGTGTGTGTGTGTGTGTGTGTGTGTGTTGGGAACATTTTTTGTAGCCTACTGAATTATGAATCATTTCATATTGTGTGAAAGGCTGGTATTGTAATACTATATATCCAGACTGAACTTGTCTGCAAAAATGAAGACATATCTTGCAATGGAGCTACACTTTTAATTGGAAAATAATCCTATCCACATACATTCAGCATTATCACAATGAGTCAAATGGCGTAAAAAATTATCATCTCAGTTGAGCTCAACGGCACAGAGCTCCGTCTTCTCACTCTCTTCTGTTTGTTTTTGTCTTTGCCAACATCCCATCTATCTGAAGAAATTTGCATGGCAGTTACTTGGAAGGTGGGAAGAAAAACTTTGCTCTTTTAACCTTTAGAAAACATTGTTATAGAATAACATTCACATGGTTGAGATAGGATTTGAGAGAGTTAAATAATCATGTCACAGTTCAAATTTACAACTGTGTCTAAACAATTGCAGCTATTGTAATAGATGAGATCTTGAGCATGCGTTTGGGTCAGGGAACTGTCAATTGTGTACCTTGGTGTTATTCACCCCACTGCAACCTTCCTCAGTGACTTTCAGGGTTGGAGCAAGTGTTTCTGACATGAATGATATATTCAGTTATGGGTTGATTGACAGTTCTGGGTTCTTGACTTGTTTTATGTTCATAGGCAGTGACAATCTTTAACTGCCTGATCAAATTAATATACAGATCAGTAGATAGAGTAGCAATGAATGGGGATTATGTCCTCAAATTACTTTGACTAAATGTGATGCGACAAATTTGCAAATTAAACTGTGTTGACAATAATGAAAATGTAATTTGGGGAATCTTCATGGTAAATACATTGTTGGGGTTAATTACATTTCAACAATCTATACGGCTATGCTAGGGAAAAAACCCAACAAAATATGTTCTTATGAAATCTTATTTTCAGGTTTCTGTACAGAGAGGAAGCAAAATGAAATTACCAAAAGATACATATGTTTATCATGATCTGTTTACACTTTACACTTGTGGGAATTGGTCTATATTAGGGATGGGCAACTGGCAGCCTTCCTTTTGAAGGCCCTCGGATCAATTAAACAATCTATAAATAAATCATTTAGGAAGTCATTTGGGGTCTCAACTTACTGTTGCAAGCTAAGTCAAACGACACCGCTCGTCCTGCTCACACTGCCCTACCCTGTGCTTTGACCTCTTTCTCCCCTCTCTCTCCAGATGAAATCTCGCGTCTTGTGACTGCCGGCCGCCCAACAACCTGCCCACTTGACCCTATCCCCTCCTCTCTTCTCCAGACCATTTCCGGAGACCTTCTCACCTCGCTCATCAACTCATCCTTGACCGCTGGCTACGTCCCTTCCGTCTTCAAGAGAGCGAGAGTTGCACCCCTTCTGAAAAAACCTACACTCGATCCCTCCGATGTCAACAACTACAGACCAGTATCCCTTCTTTCTTTTCTCTCCAAAACTCTTGAACGTGCCGTCCTTGGCCAGCTCTCCTGCTATCTCTCTCAGAATGACCTTCTTGATCCAAATCAGTCAGGTTTCAAGACTGGGCATTCAACTGAGACTGCTCTTCTCTGTGTCACGGAGGCTCTCCGCACTGCTAAAGCTAACTCTCTCTCCTCTGCTCTCATCCTTCTAGACCTTTCTGCTGCCTTTGATACTGTGAACCTTCAGATCCTCCTCTCCACCCTCTCCGAGCTGGGCATCTCCGGCGCGGCCCACGCTTGGATTGCGTCCTACCTGACAGGTCGCTCCTACCAGGTGGCGTGGCGAGAATCTGTCTCCGCACCACGTGCTCTCACCACTGGTGTCCCCCAGGGCTCTGTTCTAGGCCCTCTCCTATTCTAGTAGAATAGACTGGGATGATTTTAGGAAGTGGGAAAGAGAAGCAGAGAAGGGCAGACCAAAAAATTCAATGAATAATGGTGAATGATGAGAAACACTGACAAAACTGGCATTATCAGTGGTTTGTGCTCTATGTTCCCACCATGATCTCACACAACTGCTAAACTGCCATGTAGACAGAGGTTGTATTTTCCTATAAAGGCTGAGACCCAACTCTTGTTTGTTTACCTCTTAACTCTGCACTGTTGTTGAGTGGATTGTTAACCAGCTCCAGATTTGCAAATCTTATAATAAAAAGTTGTTGTTTTGAAGAATCTGCAGTCTCTCTTCCTTTTGATTAGAATTTCCACGACATGAGTCTGTCGGAGGTTGTCACGCTGGATAGGGATGGTGATGGATGCTTTGATGGTCCACACAATGAAGAAACAGGTTTCGCTTCCAGTGAATCGGAGCTGACCTCAGACCTGGTGCCAGTAAGGATGGTCTTCACGGAGTCTGTAAGAACCTCCCTCCTTGATATTGAAATCATTCGACTTCACTGCCTCCTCAACGGTAAGATCCCTTGCACCTTAGGGACACTTGACCTCCACCACTGCTGTGGTGCCCACCAGACCATCCAATGAGGCACCAAGGATCCCAGACCTTGTGACCCAAAGCCCTGACTCCTGCACATCCATCACTGTAGCCATTTGAATGCCTTGATGCCATCCTCTTCATTATCTGTCCCCCACTTTACAGACAACACTCCATCCAGCGACTGTTAGCAGCGACAGAGTAACGCATTTGTCCCTAATCACTGCTCCATAATTGCTGGCTGTCAACCTCCCTCTCCTCATGGTGTGCCAGTTGGGGTTGGTGTGCTGTCCAACTGTTGCCTGCCATATAGCCTCCTGCTGCTCCACTGACAGCGCCATGCCAGCCAGGATGTCTGCATGCCCGAGGTGCCCCTGTTTTTTAACAATGTCTGGTACAGACTGGGATGACAGGGAGGGTAGCGGTTGTTCTGGCTCAGGTTCCACTGCCATTCCACTGAACCTGCCCCAGACACAGTTCCTTAGCCACTGAATATCGTCCTCTGTGGGCTCTTGGGACAGAGGGTTGTAGTCTTCGGCCAGGTACAGATCCCCCACTGACTGCAACTGGTTGGGCACGACTGGCTTCCCTCCACTCGAATTCCACAGCTGTATGGCCGATATTATGAACCGCCAAAATAGGCTGCATGGCTGCATGCATGGCTAGCTCCACGGAGGCATTCACATGTGGTAGAGAGAATCCCCTGGTCACCTATAGAGACCTGCCAAGAGGAAGGAGGTTAAATCAAATCAAAGTTTATTTGTAACGTGCACTGAATACAACCAGTGTAGACCTTACAGTGAAATGCTTACTTACAGGCCCTAACCAACAGTGCAATTTTTAAGTAAAAAATAGGTATTAGGTGAACAATAGGTAAGTAAAGAAAAAAAAACAACAGTAAAAAGACAGTGAAAATGTACAGTCGCGAGGCTATAACAGTAGCAAGGCTATATACAGGCAGGTTAGTCGGGCTAATTGAGGTAGTATGTACATGTAGGTATGGTTAAAGTGACTATGCATATATGATAAACAGTAGCAGTAGCGTAAAAGAGGGGTTGGCGGGTGGTGGGTGGTGGGACACAATGCAGATAGTCCGGGTAGCCAATGTGTGGGGGCACTGGTTAGTCGGGCTAATTGAGGTAGTATGTACATGAATGTATATGTAGCGTGGTTCGTTCTGCGTTGTGTACTTTTTATCAGGACACTGCCACAACTGGAATTATGATGGTTGAATCATGTTTATTGGTCCTGCACACGAAGAGACAACACACAATAGGTTAGCCCTCGGTGCAGTCACAGCTCTCGGGCACCTTGCTAGCTGAAGGTCCGGCAAAAGAGCGGGAACTGCATACATACATTCAGTGCCCATCAGCACACTATACAATACAGTTAAAATTATATACAACATATTCTGAACAAAATAAAAGACATACCTGCACACGAAGAGACAACACACAATAGGTTAGCCCTCGGTGCAGTCACAGCTCTCGGGCACCTGCGTGACCACATAGCAACTCACTCAAACACGGTCCCAAATACTCCCGAGTTACAATAGGTACCCTAATTAGCGAGCTGGTGAAAGTTAACATAAATCTTTATAATTGTTCACATTGTAACAAACCCTATAATTGCGTAACAGCACTTTATGTAACTTTACCACAGTTTTATATTGCCAAATTACGGCGCCAAGGACAACATACCTTGCTAGCTGAAGGTCCGGCAACAGAGAACGATAACAGGGTCCGCAAGTACGGATAACCCGCGATGGACCAAACCAAAATATACAAACTTTTACAATTAGGTGTATTTACAATATAGATATCAAAAAATGTTTGTACACTGAAAAATAACATTAACTATGCTGCTGTAATTAAATAAAGAAAACACATTGAATTATTATTATTGTTATTAACTTATTAACATCCCCTCTTGCCCTGGCCTACTTGAACTGTCCTTGCGTGCAACTTGGTGCATAATCTAGGGGAACAACATCACTCTACTACATTCACCCCCACTGTTTTACACTAGATTATAGGCACAAAACACATTACCTCGAAGGTAACAAAGCAAAGAAAGAAAAAAAAAAAATTCACACCCACAGAGCGACGGAGTAACCCAGTGTAGTCCCTTAAGTCTAGACCCACAAATGGTCGATCAGCTGGAAAGCTATCCCGCGAAGGATTAGGAAAAATAAGAGGTAGCTAATCCCTTATTCAACCGTATACAAAAAAATGCCAAATACATTTTATGCTGATGAACTACACACAAAGTTACATGAATTGTCAAAAATATTAGACCAACCCACCAATCACTCTAAGACCCAGTTAGGTTACCATATACACACAAAAAAATGAAAAGGTAGACAATATCCTACCGTCACTGAGAAACCAAGAACGGTTTCATTTCCTGTGTAAACATAGTTTGGATTAACCTATTCACTGGCTTAATAAATCTACCTAGTCTAGTCCGAACACCCTCACCCAAAAACCTAGCAGGAATGTCACGGACAGCACTAACCGTGCTCAGAGGTCTAACCTCAGGTTGGGGAATACTACAACTCGGCCTATCCGGAGCCAGCACACTTTCAGTTACAGACTCAACACTAGTAGCGTCAGACGACTGATCAGAATCCTGGTAGATTGCCACAGACCACACTGACAAAGCATCTTCAACCAAGTTAACATCTGTCACAGCACCATCCCCACTGAATGGAGTTTCGCCATCAGAACTCTTGTAGGCTTTGGGAATCTCTCTCTGGTCCACTTCTACTGAGCACACCTCACTCAAGGGGACGTCATATGGCCGTTCCACTTCACTTCCATCAACTGGGACTACACCATCTTCTTGGAATATCCTCCCAGAAGACTCAGGAAGGCTTGCTACCCAGTGGACAGTCCTTGCGTCACTCCCATCCATTTTGCTGGACGCTGCAGACATCTCAGAGAACACGTCACCACTCGATAGATATCCGTGACTCTCAGGTTCCTCCCATGAAGGCAAAGGCAGAAAGTTGACTGGCATAATCAGGTTCCTATGCACCGTCTTGATGCGTCCAGTGGTAGGGTGCTGTATACGAAATGTGTTCAGTGAGCTGTTCTTCGCAACAACTATGTACACCGCACTGTCCCAGCGATCAGCCAGTTTCTTCTTGCCCCTCTCTCCCTTGTTAGCAAGTAGAACTCTGTCTCCCTTCTCTACCGAATGACCCTTCGACCGTCTGTTGTAGACCTCGGCTTGTCTCTTTTGTTGCTTACTTGCATGCTGCTGAGCCAATGTCATGGCTTCTCTCAGATCCTCACCCAAAGACTGGACATACTTATCCACATCGACCGTGTCCCCATCCAACAGCACACTTTCAAACATAACATCTACTGGCAACCTAGGGGTGCGTCCAAACATCAAGAAGAAGGGCGGAAACCCAGTAGTCTCGTGAACAGTGCAGTTATAGGAGAATGTCAATGTGTTCAACATCTGAGGCCATTTAGCCTTGGACCTAGCTGGCAGAGCTCTAATCATCCCACCCAGCGTGCGATTTAGCCGTTCTGCTTGACCGTTCCCCATGGGATGATAAGGTGTGGTGTGGGACTTTCCAACACCAGATAACTGAAGTAATTCTGCAATAAGTGAACTTTCAAAGTTAGCACCCCTGTCAGAATGGATACAATCAGCGAACCCATAAACGCAGAAGAAATTATTCCAGAGAACACGAGCCACAGTCTTAGCAGACTGGTTTGGACACGGATACGCACATTCCAGCTTAGTAAAGTGATCAGTCACTACTAACACATCAATAGACTTGTTGTTTGAATCTTCTGCAGTCCAGAAATCAATACACACAAGTTCCAAAGGTGCCGTTGTCACAATGGAGACAAGTGGAGCTCTTGCTTCAGGCTCAGGTGCTTTACTCAACACGCATCTCTTACAGTGGGCCACGTATTCCTTGACATCCTTTTCCATAGAGTTCCAGTAAAACCGCTGTCTCGTAAGCCACAATGTGCGCTGCTGACCCTGATGACCAGCATCATCATGAACTCCCTTCAACACAAGGCCTCTCAAAGACACAGGTACAACATACTGGAATATTTTCTTCTTACTCACTGGGTGTTTTGAGACACGATACAGAATCCCTAACCGTGTGGTGAGTTTTCCCCACTGTCTTAGAGTATAAACTGTTTCATTAGCTTCAAGGACTCGCTCTCTCCTAGATGGGCGCCGGCCTCTATCTACAAAGAACATGACTCTGCTGATGACAGGATCCAGTGACTGGTTATCATACAGCTCCTTGTGTGTAAAGACAGGTAAAGGGCTCTGACCCATGGACATCAACTTCTCAAGGTGCTGCGCGTGTGAAATGGCCCTCACCGTGGCACCATCATCCCATCGGCGGTGAGCATGGAGGACAGCAGACACCTCTTCACAGGAAACCAACCCACTGACATCGTCTCCAGCTCTACTTAACTCACTCCCAGGAGCCATAGACGTTCCACAGCCAGCCTCGGGCTGTTCACAGGAGAGGCGGAACATGTCTTGAACATCATCCACTCGAAGACCTCTGGCTTCCTCCAGCAGGACATCATATGGAATTCTTGTCAGTCGGTGCAGAACTGTGGAGCGGACAAATGGCTCTCTGCTCAAAGCATCAGCAACGACATTCTTGGGACCTGGTATGTACTGGATATCAAAGTCAAAGGGTGCCAGCTTTGCAACCCATCTCTGCTCGCATGCATCAAGTCTCGGCTTTGTAAGAATATATTTGAGTGGATTGTTGTCGGTCCACACAGTAAACTTATGCCCTCGCAGCCAATGGCTGAATTTATCATGAATGGCCCATTTCATGGCTAGAAATTCCAGCCGGTGAGCAGGATACTTGGATTGTGCATGATTAAGAGATTTACTAGCAAAAGCTATTGGCCTGGCTATTGCCGTTCCATCTTGCACTTGGGATAGTACAGCTCCCAAACCACTAGTAGATGCATCCACAGAAAGTAAAAATGGCTGAGAAAAATCTGGATGAGCCAGCAGTGCCTGGTCAACTAGTGCTGATTTCAAAGCTTCAAAAGCGAGTTGACATTCGGCAGTCCAGTCTGCAGCAGTGAGCCTGCGAGAGGGACCAGGCCTCCTCCCACCCTTGCCTCTCCTAGGCTTCTTCTGACCTGTAGTTAGCTGAAACAATGGCCTAGCAACCATGGAACAATTCTCAATGTAGTGCTGATAGTATACTACCATACCAAGAAAAGAACGGATTTTGCTAGGAGACGGAGTGACACCATCAGCCTCCATCATCTCGCTCTCAGTCACGTTCAAAATAGTTTGAACTTTAGCAGGGTCAGTGGCTACACCCTCCTGAGAAACGATGTGACCCAAAAACTTAACAGACCTCCTCAAAAACTTGCACTTAGACGGAGACAGTTTAAGATTGTGCTCCTGCAACCGCTGAAAAACCATCTCAAGTCTCTGCAGACTCTCTTCCTCAGTCTTAGCAAAAACCATCAGATCATCCAAATAACAAAGGAGACTTAGAAAGTTTTGGTCACCAAAAATGGTCAGCATCATTCTCATAAATGTAGCCGGGCTGTTGCAGAGGCCCTGAGGCAACCGATTGTACTCGTGCAGGCCTAAAGGAGAGGAAAAGGCCGTGTATTTCCTGTCCTCTTCATGCAATGGCACGTTATAATACCCTGACGTCAAGTCCATTGTGCTGAAGAAGGCATTACCTCCCAGCGCGGCCAGTACATCAGCCTGATGAGGCAGGGGATGAGCGTCCTTTACAGTGCGGGCATTTAACCACCTAAAGTCAGTACATAGGCGCAAGTCCCCATTCTTTTTCCATACCAGCACCAATGGTGAGGCATACTCACTGCTTGATTTTCTGACGATTTCCTTTTCCTCCATATCATCCAGTGTTTCCCTGAGTTTTTGGTAATGAGCTGGAGAAAGCCTACGATAAGGTAATCGAAATGGGCGGTCATCAGTCAGCCGTATGCGATGGCAGAACCCCTTTGCCTCACCACAATCTAGGCTATGTCTAGAGAACACTGTGTCATACTTCCCAATTAAATTGACAAGTTTATCCTTCCAGAACTGTGAAACTGGACACTCCTCAACAGACAGGCCTTGAAGTCCAAGATTGCTCAGTGTACTGTTGCCATGAACTACACTGCCACCAACTGAACTCTTAGCTGTCAGACTGCCGTGTGAGCTGTCACATTGAACTTTAGCCATGTTCTGGTAAGCTGCTTGCTGCTTGACATCATCAAAATCCTCTAATGCAATGCAAGGATACACATCCGCCACTTTAGCATTACGTCTCAGGGTAACTGGTGATGTTGTTGGATTCACTATCTTCACAGGTAGCCATCCATCCCCCCACAGAGGCGTAACTACTCTCCCCACTAGTATGTGTCGATTCACACAACGAGACGTGCTGGGCTCGACAACAACAGTACTGCCCACAGAGAGTTTTGTCTTTGGGGGTAGGCGGCCCCACACTAGATGCTCACTCATGGGTTGGAGTGTTACTGCTCTCTTCAACTTAATGGTGCCTACTTTATCTGGGATAGAGTCTCCTCTCCATCTCTCCAGATTTGACAGGAGATGCAGGAAGTGGCTGTCATCGCACTGGCTAGAGGAACCTGGTGTACCCACCACCCGCCAGTAGCTGTCATTTGATTTGAACTGTCTAATCAAAGACTTCAACACATTAGTGCCCACAATGAGTTCATCAACCTGCCCATCTACAATAAGCACTGGGACTACATAGCTGAAACCATAAAGCTGAATTTTTAAATCACACATGCCCACTGGGCTAGTTTGCTTCCCACCACAACCCACCAGGATAATATCTGAAGGAGCTAGAAAGTTCCCCTCTACCACTCCTGCCTCCCTCAACCGAGGTACAATATCTGCGCGCAGAGTAGTAGCCATGGAGCCACTATCTAACATCCCCTTCAACTCAACTTTATCCTGTACTAGCACGGAGGTGTAAAACAAACTGTCATTCTGCGGAATTCTCATTGTGTTCTGAAAAATGACTGTGTTGTTCTTGGGTACTGACTCACAAAAGTAAGAATAAACAGATTGGATATCATCATCAGTGGAGGAAAAATAAGACTGCCCCACATTGCCCTCCTCAGAATGGAGGCATTCTAGTTTTCCTGAGACCTGCCAGTCTGTCCACATCCAGGGTTCTGTCGCTGCCCAGCCTCACTACAGTCAAAGCTAATGTGGCCCCGAGAGAAGCACTTGAAGCACAGCTGGTGCATCTGACAGTGAGCTTTGGTCCAGTGATTAGTGCTTCCACAGACGGCGCACTCACGCTGACGTTTGTGGAACTGTTTACGGGGCCCTCTGTTCACAGACTGAGTATTGCTGACCAGAGCCTTCTCTAACAAAGTCAAAACCTTCTCTAATGTCTCACCCTCAGCTATAGATGGTGCCTGGTCTGGTTCACGGCCACATTGAGAAAAGGATGACACCTTAGGTCTGTTCACAGGACCCACTCCCTCCTGTGGGGAGTCAAAGACGGCAGCCACCTGCTGTGAAAGTTGTGTTCTACATGCTTTACGTTCCCTTAACAGTTCATCCAACTGATCCTGTACCTCACTGGCTGTCCAGTCACGAATGGGTTTGCTCTTGAACACTTGGGCCAACTCTCTATCAGGACAGTTGCGTACAAACATGACTGCCAACTCTGAGCACTCATTGGGTAAGGTCCTGCCCTCACTCACAAGGTACTGTTTGGCTGCCTCTGCAGCTTTGTTAAGCCTAATCCAGAAATCTATTGGACCCTCATTAGCATATGGTTTGATTGAATAGAAATCAGCTAATGGCATACCTGAGCAGACAGTATCCCCAAAGTGTTGCTTGAGAACACTGAACACCGCCTTAACATCTGTGACAACAGGGTTGTTACGCATCCAGACTTTGGTCACATCCCGTGCCCTCCCCATGAGCCTAGACATCACCTCCCCAACATTCTCAGACCCAGTGTAACCCCTCTTCTCTAAGTAGACTCCCATTAACTCCTCCCACTCCAGGACAGAGTACTTATCTGAGCCATCACCCCTAAAGAAAGGTGGAGGACTAACATCGGACTTCACAACCAGATTCAGCTTGGACGCGTCAATAAAGGTTGACCCACACTGCTCAGGCAGGGGAACCTGCTGGGGTTGGTGAGGGGGACAGGCAGGAGAAACCCCAGACTGCAGTAAACTTGCTCTGATAGATTCACCTATCTCTGAACCAATCTGCTTAATGATGTCACTAAGCTGACTCGGAGGCGTCCCATTATCACTGAGGATTGTGGATGATGGTACATCAAAAGACAGAGGTGGGATACCCTGGTCAGGTGGAACAAACAGCCTACCCCTCCCAGCGCTTGCAAACTCAGGACTAGCAAACGCTCTACTCCCAGGAGCTGACTGTACACTTGGTGTAAATGCAAGGACACCCCTCCCTCTACCCACACTAAAATCCCCAGCATAACTCAATCTATGGACTTGAGAATCTACCATGGCTCAACAGGGCACTAAAATACAAGGTAATTTACTGCAATCAAATACAAAAAAAAATGCAATATACAAATTCATCAAAAACATACAAAAAAGCACGAATACCTGTATCTAATGAATATGCTACATTCACATTCACTGTTTACAGTATATCTTAGCTTACAGCAAACCATCAACAAATGCGCATGCGCAGGTCGTGCGCCTCAGCCACATGCACAGCTCCCGGGGGTCGGCTCGAGCTGACCAGTCGGCAGGTCACGGCACCAGTTTGTAGCGTGGTTCGTTCTGCGTTGTGTACTTTTAATCAGGACACTGCCACAACTGGAATTATGATGGTTGAATCATGTTTATTGGTCCTGCACACGAAGAGACAACACACAATAGGTTAGCCCTCGGTGCAGTCACAGCTCTCGGGCACCTTGCTAGCTGAAGGTCCGGCAAAAGAGCGGGAACTGCATACATACATTCAGTGCCCATCAGCACACTATACAATACAGTTAAAATTATATACAACATATTCTGAACAAAATAAAAGACATACCTGCACACGAAGAGACAACACACAATAGGTTAGCCCTCGGTGCAGTCACAGCTCTCGGGCACCTGCGTGACCACATAGCAACTCACTCAAACACGGTCCCAAATACTCCCGAGTTACAATAGGTACCCTAATTAGCGAGCTGGTGAAAGTTAACATAAATCTTTATAATTGTTCACATTGTAACAAACCCTATAATTGCGTAACAGCACTTTATGTAACTTTACCACAGTTTTATATTGCCAAATTACGGCGCCAAGGACAACATACCTTGCTAGCTGAAGGTCCGGCAACAGAGAACGATAACAGGGTCCGCAAGTACGGATAACCCGCGATGGACCAAACCAAAATATACAAACTTTTACAATTAGGTGTATTTACAATATAGATATCAAAAAATGTTTGTACACTGAAAAATAACATTAACTATGCTGCTGTAATTAAATAAAGAAAACACATTGAATTATTATTATTGTTATTAACTTATTAACATCCCCTCTTGCCCTGGCCTACTTGAACTGTCCTTGCGTGCAACTTGGTGCATAATCTAGGGGAACAACATCACTCTACTACATATAGCTAAAGTGACTATCCATATATGATAAACAGAGAGTAGCAGCAGGGTAAAAGGGGGGGGGGGAGGGGGGGTACACAATGCAAATAGTCCGGGTAGCCATTTGATTACCGGTTCAGAAGTCTTTTGGCTTGGGGGTAAAAGCTGCTGAGAAGCCTTTTGGTCCTAGACTTGGCACTCCGGTACCGCTTGCCGTGCGGTAGTAGAGAGAACAGTCTATGACTGGGGTGGCTGGGGTCTTTGACAAGTGCCACATGTCTTTCAATGCATGACTTTGAACACCTTGAAGTGCATTCGTTGTAAGAAATGTGCTATATAAATATATTTTTATTTGATTGATGACATTACAAGTGTAGAATATTTAATAAATTGGCATTTTCACATGAGGACAAGTGCAGTTTTTCCATAAACTTTTAATTGATAATTGGGGATTTTATCACTTGACTTATCAATCGTAAAGTGGAAAGAATCCTATACACTACCGGTCAAAAGTTTTAGAACACCTACTCATTCAATGGTTTTTCTTTATTTTTACTATTTAGTACATTGTAGAATAATAGTGACGACATCAAAACTATGAAATAACACACATTGAATCATGTTGTAACCAAAACAGTGTTAAGCAAATAAAAAAATCAAATAGCCACCCTTTGCCTTGATGACAGCTTTGCACACTCTTGGGATTCTCTCAACCAGCTTCACCTGGAATGCTTTTCCAACAGTCTTGAAGGAGTTCCCACATATGCTGAGCACTTGTTGGCTGCTTTTCCTCATCCCAAACCATCTCAATTTGGTTGAGGTCAAGGGATTGTGGAGGCCAGGTCATCTGATGCAGAACTCCATCACTCTCCTTCTTGGTAAAATAGCCCTTACACAG
Source organism: Salmo trutta (assembly GCF_901001165.1). Classification (NCBI taxonomy): domain Eukaryota; kingdom Metazoa; phylum Chordata; class Actinopteri; order Salmoniformes; family Salmonidae; genus Salmo; species Salmo trutta. The sequence goes on along the minus strand of NC_042970.1, from coordinate 11,626,269 downwards.
CCCACAGTGTGTTGGGTTATTGTCCTGTTGAAAAACGAATGATAGTCCCACTAAGCCCAAACCAGATGGGATGGCGTATTGCTGCAGGATGCTGTGGTAGCCATGCTGGTTAAGTATGCCTTGAATTCTAAATAAATCACATACAGTGTCACCAGAAAAGCAACCCCACACCATATCACCTCCTCCATGCTTTACGGTGGGAAATACACATGCGGAGATTATCCGTTCACCCACACCACGTCTCACAAAGACACGGCGGTTGGAACTAAAAATCTCCAATTTGGACTCCAGACCAAAGGACACATCTAATGTCTATTGCTTGTGTTTCTTGGGCCAAGCCAGTCTCTTCTTCTTATTGGTGTCCTTTGGTAGTGGTTTCTTTGCAGCAAATCAACCATGAAGGCCTGATTCACGCGTTCTCCTCTGAACAGTTGATGTTGAGATGTGTCTGTTACTTGAACTCTATGAAGCATTTATTTGGGCTGCAATCTGAGACTTGGTCTTTTACCAAATAGGGCTATATTCTATACTTTCGTTCCTTCAACACTGTCTGCACCTGGGTCATACCTTAAAACGTGATGGGGGTAATCTGGTTAATGATTATATGATTAAATGGCTCTTTCCTTGTAGAATGTTGGCAGCACTATAGAACATATTGTATTGCTAAGACTCTCAAACTTAACAGCTACATTCACGTAGACAGGATAAACGTTTATCCCTCATGGTGGCCCTGACCAAACCGATAAATTGTCCCTCTTCTCCCCTTTTAGTGATCATACTTGAAAAATGCCATAAGATCTAAAATAGACACAAAAGTCAACAAACAGTACAAACAATTATAAATGTCACTATTTTTGATCTACCGCTCCGCTAACTAGCTAGGTAAAGTGTGGTCAGTGGCTAGCTAAGACCGAGAAAGGGGACATAAGAAGTTCCTGGATTGGGCACAGGTCTCTGATCACGCTGGTGAAAGGTAGCTGAGTGTCGGCCAGAAATGACGTGCAGGAGCTTCCTGAAGGAATTTGTAGTCTTGCTGAGGTCTTATCTGTTGCTAATTAGCATTTTTATTACATTTTGTGGGGAGTAAATTGATAAAACTCACCTTGTCCAAGAGAGAATTATGCTGTTATCACAACGTCATGCCAGGGTAAGCCTACACGAAATACAGACCTTATATGAAGTAGTTCTAAAATCCCAGACACAATAGTTAATGGTGAAAAAACTATTGGAACCATTACTGGGATTTAGAGCATTGGTCCAGTAACCGAAAGGTCGCTGGTTTGAATCCCCAGGCCAACTATGTGAAGAATCTGATGTGCCCTTGAGAAAAGCACTTAACCACAATGGCTCCTGTAAGTCACTCTGAATAAGAGCATCTGCTAATTGACTTAAATGTACATTTCAAATGTACCGCTAGGTTTTATGGGTATTATGATGCAACCGCTGTGCCGGACTATTGCTCAGATACACATAAAAACATGAAATTACCCCGGGAATTGATAGAACATCGCTCAGAGATACACGAAAAAAATATAACATTCAAAATGGATGAATCTTTCCTTTAAGTCAAGAAAGTCAAGGATACGGGGCGGCAGGGTAGCCTAGTGGTTAGAGTGTTGGCCTAGTAACTGCAAGTTCAAATCCCCGAGCTGACAAGGTACAAATCTGTTGTTCTGCCCCTGGACAGGCAGTTAACCCACTGTTCCTAGGCCATCATTGAAAATAAGAATTTGTTCTTAACTGACTTGCCTAGTTAAATAAAGGTGAAAATAATGATAACTTTTTCATAAAAGCATAAAACTTGGTGCACTTGTACAAGTTTGGGGCCATGAACATTTTCGGGATGGATCAAAACTTTCACCCACATTTAAAAAAAATATTGTCATGAAATAAAGAGATGGAGCCATCGCAAAAACGCCCTCTGGCGGCCGTGGTGTCCATTCCGCCATAACTAGACAATGTGTTTTCCTTCATATCTAATAACTGGGTTGACTTATCAGTGTGGATGACGGATCACCACCTTAAGCTGAACCTCGGCAAGACGGAGCTGCTCTTCCTCCCGGGGAAGGATTGCCCGTTCCATGATCTCGCCATCACGGTTGACAACTCCATTGTGTCCTCCTCCCAGAGTGTTAAGAGCCTTGGCGTGACCCTGGACAACACCCTGTCGTTCTCCGCTAACATCAAGGCGGTGACCCGATCCTGTAGGTTCATGCTCTACAACATTCGCAGAGTACGACCCTGCCTTACACAGGAAGCGGCGCAGGTCCTAATCCAGGCACTTGTCATCTCCCGTCTGGATTACTGCAACTCGCTGTTGGCTGGGCTCCCTGCCTGTGCCATTAAACCCCTACAACTCATCCAGAACGCCGCAGTCCGTCTGGTGTTCAACCTTCCCAAGTTCTCTCACGTCACCCCGCTCCTCCACACTCTCCACTGGCTTCCAGTTGAAGCTCGCATCTGCCTCAAGACCATGGTGCTTGCCTATGGAGCTGTGAGGGGAACGGCACCTCCGTACCTTCAGGCTCTGATCAGTCCCTACACCCAAACAAGGGCACTGCGTTCATCCACCTCTGGCCTGCTGGCCCCCCTACCTCTGCGGAAGCACAGTTCCCACTCAGCCCAGTCAAAACTGTTCGCTGCTCTGGCACCCCAATGGTGGAACAAGCACCCTCACGACGCCAGGACAGCGGAGTCAATCACCACCTTCCGGAGACACCTGAAACCCCACCTCTTTAAGGAATACCTGGGATAGGATAAAGTAATCCGTCTAACCCCCCCCCCAAAAAAAGGGGGAAAAAGAAAAAAAAAATATAGATGTAAAGTGGTTGTTCCATTGGATATCATAAGGTGAATGCACCAATTTGTAAGTCGCTCTGGATAAGAGCGTCTGCTAAATGACGTAAATGTAAAATGTAAATGTAATTTACAACATTAACTTAAATGCACTTGCAGATCCCAGATATGATTAACAGCGGATTGCCATGTCTTCCTTATTCAAGTTGCCAATGTACTGCAGAGTCAAAGTCAATATTTGTCCTCATTTGTTCTGTTGACACCATGTCTGCACAGTCCCACTAAAATAATCCCCTTACACACATATTATTTTATTCAAAAACCATCATGGTACCTGTCCATCATATAGTCAGAGACCATTCCAATGTTTTTGTATACAGTAAGGTTAGTGTTATTGTAAAGTCTCCTCAGAAAGTATTCATACCCCTTGACTTAATCCAAATGTTGTTGTTAATGTCTGAATTCAAAATTGATTAAAACATTTTTTCTTTCACACCCATCTACACACAATACCCCATAATGACAAACTGAAACTCAATATTAGGAAGGTGATGCTAATATTTAATAACTTAGTGTATATACAGTACCAGTCAAAAGTTTGGACACCTACTCATTCAAAGGTTTTTCTTGATTTTGACTATTTTCTACATTGTATAATGATAGTGAAGACATCAAAAGTATGAAATAACACAAATGGAATCATGTAGTAACCAAAAAAGTGTTAAACAAATCTAAATATATTTTCTATTTTAGATTCTATAAAGTAGCCATCCTTTGCCTTGATGACAGATTTGCACACTCTTGGCATTCTCTCAACCAGCTTCATGAGGTTGTCACCTGGAAGGCATTTCAATAAACAGGTGTGCCTTCTCAAAAGTTAATTTGTGGAATTTCTTTCCTTCTTAATGCGTTTGAGCCAATCATTTGTGTTGTGACAAGGTAGGGGTGGTTTACAGAAGATAGCCCTATTTGGTAAAAGACCAAGTCCATATTGTGGCAAGAACAGGTCAAATAAGCAAAGAGAAACGACAGTCCATCATTACTTTAAGACATGAAGGTCTTAACCAGCACAAAAACATCCTGTGGCGTTCTGCATTAGCATCGAACAGCCCCCGTGATATGCAACTTTTCAGGGAAGTTAGAAACCAATATACACAGGCAGTTAGAAAAGCCAAGGCTAGGTTTTTCAAGCAGAAAATTGCTTCCTGCAACACAAACTCAAAAAAGTTCTGGGACACTGTAAAGTCCATGGAGAATAAGAGCACCTCCTCCCAGCTGCCTACTGCACTGAGGATAGGAAACTCTGTCACCACTGATAAATCCACTATAATTGAGAATTTCAATAAGCATTTTTCTACGGCTGGCCATGCTTTCCACCTGGCTACCCCTACCCCGGTCAACAGCACTGCACCCCCCCACAGCAACTCGCCCAAGCCTTCCCCATTTCTCCTTCTCCCAAATCCAGTCAGCTGATGTTCTGAAAGAGCTGCAAAATTTGGACCCCTACAAATCAGCCGGGATAGACAATCTGGACCATTTCTTTCTAAAATGATCTCCCGAAATTGTTGCAACCCCTATTACAAGCCTGTTCAACCTCTCTTTCGTGTCGTCTGAGATTCCAAAAGATTGGAAAGCAGCTGCGGTCATCCCCCTCTTCAAAGGGGGGGGACACTCTTGACCCAAACTGCTACAAACCTATATCTATCCTACCCTGTCTTTCTAAGGTCTTCGAAAGTCAAGTTAACAAACAGATTACCGACCATTTCGAATCCCACCGTACCTTCTCCACTATGCAATCTAGTTTCAGAGCTGGTCATGAGTGCACCACAGCCACGCTCAAGGTCCTAAACGATATCTTAACCGCCATTGATAAGAAACAATACTGTGCAGCCGTATTCATTGACCTGTTCAAGGCTTTCGACTGTCAATCACCACATCCTCATCAGCAGACTCAACAGCCTCGGTTTCTCAAATGATTGCCTCGCCTGATCCACCAACTACTTTTCCGATAGAGTTCAGTGTGTCAAATCGGAGGGCCTGTTGTCTGGGCCTCTGGCAGTCTCTATGGGGGTGCCACAGGGTTCAATTCTTGGGCCAACTCTTTTCTCTGTATACATCAATGATGTCGCTCTTGCTGCTGGTGAGTCTCTGATCCACCTCTACGCAGACGACACCATTCTGTATACTTCTGGCCCTTCTTTGGACACTGTTAACTACCCTCCAGATGAGCTTCAATGCCATACAACTCTCCTTCCATAGCCTCCAACTGCTCCTAAATACAAGTAAAGCTAAATGCATGCTCTTCAACTGATCGCTGCCTACACCTGCCCGCCCGCCCAGCATCACTACTCTGGACTAGAGGTCGGCCGATTAATAGGAATGGCCGATTTAATTAGGGCCGATTTCAAGTTTTCATAACAATCGGAAATCTGTATTTTTGGACACCGACTTGGTCGATTTTTACAATTTTTTAAATTTTTTTTAACCTTTATTTAACTAGGCAAGTCAGTTAAGAACACATTCTTATTTTCAATGACGGCCTAGGAACGGTGGGTTAACTGCCTTGTTCAGGGGCAGAAAGACAGATTTTTACCTTGTCAGCTCAGGGATTCAATCTTGCAACCTTACGGTTAACTAGTCCAACGCTCTAACCACCTGCTTTACATTGCACTCCACGAGGTTACACGAATGCTGTAAGAAGCCAAGGTAAGTTGCTAGCTAGCATTAAACTTATCTTATAAAAAACAATCAATCAATCATAACCAGTGATTATCTACACATGGTTGATGATATTACTAGTTTATCTAGCCTGTCCTGCGTTGCATATAATCGTTTAGGTACACGTTGTTCCAATCATAAACATATATGCCTTTCTTAAAATCAATACACAAGTATTGTAATCCTGCATATTTAGTTAATATTGCCTGCTAACATGAATTTCTTTTAACTAGGGAAAATGTGTCACTTCTCTTGCAAACAGAGTCAGGGTATATGCAGCAGTTTGGGCCGCTTGGCTCGTTGCGAACTGTGAAGACTATTTCTTCCTAACAAAGACAGCCAACTTCGCCAAACGGGGATGATTTAACAAAAGCGCATTTGCGAAAAAAGCACAATCGTTGCACGACTGTACCTAACCATAAACATCAATGCCTTTCTTAAAATCAATACACAGAACTATATATTTTTAAACCTGCATATTTAGCTAAATGAAATCCAGGTTAGCAGGCAATATTAACCAGGCGAAATTGTGTCATTTTGCGTTCATTGCACACAGAGCCAGTGTATATGCAACACTTTGGGTAATTTGTCAGAATTTTACGTAATTATGACATAACACTGAAGGTTGTGCAATGTAACAGGAATAACGTTTTGTTTTCGAGATGATTCATTTCCGGATTTGACCATATTAATGACCTAAGGCTCGTATTTCTGTGTGTTATTATGTTATAATTAAGTCTATGATTTGATAGAGCAGTCTGACTGAGCGATGGTAGGCAGCAGCAGGCTCGTAAGCATTCATTCAAAATAGCACTTTCGTGCGTTTTGCCATCAGCCCTTCGCAATGCATTGCGCTGTTTATGACTTCAAGCCTATCAACTCCCAAGATTAGGCTGGTGTAACCCATGTGAAATGGCTAGCTAGTTAGCCGGGTGCGCGCTAATAGCGTTTCAAACGTCACTCGCTCTGAGACTTGGAGTAGTTTTTTCCCTTCCTCTACATGGGTAATGTTGCTTCGAGGCTGGCTGTTGTCGATGTGTTCCTGGTTCGAGCCCAGGTAGGAGCGAGGAGAGGGACGGAAGCTATACTGTTACACTGGCAATACTAAAGTGCCTATAAGAACATCCAACAGTCAAAGGTATTCGAAATACAAATTGTATAGAAAGAAATAGTCCTATAATTCCTATAATAACTACAACCTAAAACATCTTACCTGGGAATATTGAAGACTCATGTTAAAAGGAACCACCAGCTTTCATATGTTCTCATGTTCTGAGCAAGGAACTTAAACGTTAGCTTTTTACATGGCACATATTGCACTTTTACTTTCTTCTCCAACACTTTGTTTTTGCATTATTTAAACCAAATTGAACATGTTTCATTATTTATTTGAGGCTAAATTGATTTTATTGATGTATTATATTAAGTTAAAATAAGTGTTCATTCAGTATTTTTGTAATTGTCATTATTACAAATAAATTAATTTAAAAAACAGCCGATTAATCGGCATCGGCTTTTTTGGTCCTCTAATAATCGGTATCGGTATCGGCGTTGAAAAATCATAATGAGTCGACCTCTACTCTGGACGGTTCTGACTTAGAATATGTGGACAACTACAAATACCTAGGTGTCTGGTTAGACTGTAAACTCTCCTTCCAGACTCACATTAAACATCTCCAATCCAAAGTTAAATCTAGAATTGGCTTCCTATTTCGCAAAACAAAGCATCCTTCACTCATGCTGCCAAACATGCCCTCGTAAAACTGACCATCCTACCGATCCTCGACTTCGGTGATGTCATTTACAAAATAGCCTCCAACACCCTACTCAACAAATTGGATACAGTCTATCACAGTGCCATCCGTTTTGTCACCAAAGCCCCATATACTACCCACCACTGCGACCTGTACGCTCTCGTTGGCTGGCCCTCGCTTCATACTCGTCGCCAAACCCACTGGTTGCAGGTCATCTACAAAACCCTGCTAGATAAAGTCCCGCCTTATCTCAGCTCACTGGTTGCCATAGCAGCACCCACCCATAGCACGCGCTCCAGCAGGTGTATTTCACTGGTCACCCCAGGGCCAATTCCTTCTTTGGCCGCCTCTCCTTCCAGTTCTCTGCTGCCAATGACTGGAACGAACTACAATTTTTTTTAAAACTGGAAACACTTATCTCCCTCACCAGTTTTAAGCACCAGCTGTCAGAGCAGCTCACAGATCACTGCACCTGTACATAGCCCATCTATAAATAGCCCAAACAATTACCTCATCCCCTACTGTATTTATTTATTTTGCTCCTTTGCACCCCAGTATTTCTACTTTCCACATTCACCTACTGCAAATCTACAATTCCAGTGTTTTTTTTAATTGCTATATTGTATTTACTTCACCACCGTGGCCTTTTTATTGCCTTTACCTCCCTTATCTCACCTCATTTGCTCACATTGTATATAGACTTGTTTTTGTACTGTATTACTGACTGTGTTTGTTTTACTCCATGTGTAACTCTGTGTTGTTGTATGTGTCGAACTGCTTTGCTTTAACTTGGCCAGGTCGCAGTTGTAAATGAGAACTTGTTCTCAACTTGCTTACCTGGTTAAACAAAGATAAAATAAAAAAAGACATGAAAATGTATAATTGTTTGTGTGCTATTAGTTTAAGCAGACTGTGTTTGTCTATTGTTGTGACCTAGATGAAGATCAGATCAAATTTTATGACCAATTTATGCAGAAATCCAGGTATTTCCAAAGGGTTCACATATTTTTTCTTGCCACTGTAGTTGTACAGTTTAGTTTATTAAACTAGCTGTTGCACATGCAGTTTAGTAATATAGTTTCTTCTTCTGTTAGTATTTTCGACCTCAATCTGTCTTTGTCAAAACTAGCCTTTTTAGGTGGGTGAATCCATGTGCATCAGAATTTTGAAGAAGATGTTACCTATCACCATAAAAACATAAACTGTCTCAACAACTTTTGTAAGAACTATTATGAGAACTTGCTTTTAAACACTACCTGGAAGCCAAACATGGGAATTACTGAGGTTATTTGTTCAGATGACAGGGCTGGTGACAGACAAACGCCTCAAGCTATGAGAGACATACTGCAGTGGTGGAAAAGTACCCAATTGTCATACTTCAGTAAAAGTAAAGACACAGTTGAAGTCGGAAGTTTACATACACTTAGGTTGGAGTCATTAAAACTTGTTTTTCAACCACTCCACAAATTTCTTGTTAACAAACTATAGTTGTGGCAAGTCGGTTAGGATATCTGCTTTGTGCATGACACAAGTAACTTTTTCAACAATTGTTTACAGACAGATTATTTCACTTATAATTCACTGTATCACAATTCCAGTGGGTAAGAAGTTTACATACACTAAGTTGACTGTGCCTTTAAACAAAATGGAAAAGTCCCAAAAATGTCATGGCTTTAGAAGCTTCTGATAGGCTAATTGACATCATTTGAGTCAATTGGAGGTGTACCTGTGGATGTATTTCAAGGCCTACCTTCAAACTCAGTGCCTCTTTGCTTGACAAAAAACAATTGTAGACCTCCACAAGTCTGGTTTATCCTTGGGAGCAATTTTCAAACGCCGGAAGGTACCACGTTCATCTGTACAAACAATAGTACGCAAGTATAAACACAATGGGACCACGCAGCCGTCATACCGCTCAGGAAGGAGACGTGTTCTGTCTCCTAGAGATGAACGTACTTTGGTGTGAAAAGTGCAAATCAATCCCAGAACAACAGCAAAGGACCTTGTGAATATGCTGGAGGAAACAGGTACAAAGTACCTATATCCACAGTAAAACAAGTCCTATATCGACATAACCTGAAAGTCCGCTCAGCAAGGCAGAAGCCACTGCTTCAAAACCACCATAAAAAAGCCAGACTGCGATTTGCAACTGCACATGGGGACAAAAATCACACTTTTTGGAGATATGTCCTCTGGTCTGATAAAACAAAAACAGAACTGATTGGCCATAATGACCATCGTTATGTTTGGAGAAAAAAGGGGGATGCTTGCAAGCCGAAGAACACCATCCCAACCGTGAAGCATGGGGGTGGCAGCATCATGTTGTGGGGGTGCTTTGCTGCAGGAGGGACTGGTGCACTTCACAAAATAGATGGCATCATGAGGCAGGAAAATGATGTGGATATATTGAAGCAACATCTCAAGACAGCAAATGGGTCTTCCAAATGCACAATGATCCCAAGCATACTTCCAAAGTTGTGGCAAAATGGCTTAAGGACAACAAAGTCAAGGTATTGGAGTGGCCATCACAAAGCCCTGACCTCAATCCCGTAGAAAATGTGTGGGCAGAACTGAAAAAGCGTGTGCGAACAAGGAGGCCTACAAACCTGATTCCGTTACACCAGCTCTGTCAGGAGGTATGGGCCAAAATTCACCCAACTTATTGTGGGAAGCTTGTGGAAGGCTACCCGAAACATTTGACCCAAGTTAAACAATTTAAAGGCAATGCTACTTTGTCCTGGGATATAAACATTGAGTTGTTATTTTACCTGAAATGCACAAGGTCCTCAACTCCGACAGTGAATCCGCACATAAAATGGTCAACCGAATCGTATCATCTTTCCTCCTTCCAGGCTTTTTCATCTTTGAACAAATGGTGATTGGCATATAAACTTTCATAGTATTACTACACCGACCAGCAACACAGTTCATCTTTCAATCACCCACGTGGGTATAACCAATGAGGAGATGGCACGTGGGTACCTGCTTCTATAAACCAATGAGGAGATGGGAGAGGCAGGACTTGCAGCGCGATCTGCGTCAGAAATTGAAAGGAGTTCTATTTTAGCCCTTGGCAACGCAGACGCTCGTTGACGCGCGCGACAGTGTCGGTGCAATAACTGAATAACATAGATTTAAAAATTTATTTTGCAACGCTCGCGCACGCGACGCAATAGGCTGACCACACCGCTCGCGTCGCGTGTGCGAGTGTTGCAAAATAAATGTAGAAATCTATGTTATTCAATTATTGCACCCACACTGCTCGCGCGCGTCAACGAGCCTCTGCGTTGCCAAGGGCTAAAATAGAACTCCTTTCTATTTCTGATGCAAATTAATGTAATTGGTTCAGAGTTTGTTTTGATATTTTAACCTGCGTGTCGTGATCGCGTTTGGTGTAGGGGCACAAAATAAATGTATGCACAATGGCGCAAGCGCGCAGCTGGTTTTAGTTTCGTGTAAGGTGTATGTTCCGACTTCCAACTTCAACTGTACCTTAATAAAAAATGACTCAAGTAAAAGTGAAAGTCACCCAGTAAAATAGACCCAGTCTGAAAGTATTTGGTTATAAATATACTTCAGTATCAAAAGTAAATGTAATCATTTTAAATTCCTTATATTAAGTAAAACAGATGGCACCATTTTATTTTATTTTTACAGATAGCCAGGGGCACACCTCTAACATTCATACATCATTTAGAAACTAAGCATGTGTGTTGAGTGAGTCCGCCAGATCAGAGGTAGTAGGCATGACCAGGGATGTTATCTTGATAAGTGTGTGACTTTGACCATTTTCCTGTCCTGATAAGCATTAAAAATGCAACGAGTACTTATGGGTGTCAGGGAAAATGTATGGAGTAAAAAGTACATACTTTTCTTTTGGAATGTAGTGTGGCAAAAGTTGTCCAAAATGTAAATAGTAAATTACAGATACTTAAATTAGAAAATTACTTAAGTACTTTACAGCACTGACATACTGGATCCGTACTCTCAAATGCACCACCTATCTCAATGAGGACATCAATTTCTCCCCTTTCCAGTCGCCCCTCCCCCCTACACACTCAAGTCTGGTCCTTTCAGGCTACAGACTTTAGTCCCTAAAAGATCCACATATTCTATTGTCTCCAACATTAAGTGGGGTTGTTTCAGAATAAATAAGTTGTTTCTTTTCAGGCACTATACATTTCTTGAATTATGCTTATGATAATGTTCATATTGTCCGTCTGCAACAAAAGTGATGGGTTGTTTAACGAATGTCAATTTTTCTACCATTTGCCAACTGTAAAATGTTTTTTTTTTTTACATGTGTATGCACTGTATATAGTTTATTTTCTGCTCTTATGACATACAATGTGATTTAAGGTGTAGCTATCAGCAAAGTCAGTGCAAGTAGTACAATTTTTATTTTATTGCTTTTGAGCATGTCTGAACTTTAGTCATCGTGATAACACCACTTCAGTCAGTTTACAGTAAGATGAAGAAGTGAGATGGCCTACACTGAACCCTGGATAGAAGAGCCCACTGTGATGAAACATCATACCTGTCCCATAAACCAACGGCCACACCATAAATGTGGGAAGCAGCCCCTCTGTCACCACTACTGCTTACTTCTCACCAATAGACTTGCAGTTGTTTGTATTGCCACAGAAATGTTTTTCTCGGGGACCCAATCAATACCTCATTGTTCTGTCATTTGGGAACCGCAGCCTCATCCTAGTGGTTAGAGTGTTGGACTAGTAACCGAAAGGTCGCAAGATCAAATCCCTGAGCTGACAAGGTACAAATCTGTCATTCTTTCCCTGAACAAGGCAGTTAACCCACTATACCTAGGCCATCATTGCAAATAAGAATTTGTTCTTAACTAGTAAAATAAAATAAAAATCCTGGCAAAAGAGGACATGTAACTCTCCCTGCCAAACGGGGCTGATTCCTAGGAAGTCATTACCGTCACCTGCTAACCAATGTGTTACATAAGTCAAAACTGAGTCAATCAAAAAATAAACCTGGTGCCACATTTTTTGTTTCAGTGTTAATTTAATCATACAAATGTTAATTTATACATATAGGAAAAGGCTTTAATTTGACATTTTCTCTTCTCATGAATGTTCTATCATAAGACTATGCAAACTCACCATGCCACCTTGCTTAAAACTGCACCCCCCCCCCCCCCCCCAAATAAAAAGAACCGAATAAAGCTAAGAATTCAACTCTCTGGTTTAAGAGTAAAATGCAGAACAATGAACACAGAGGACTAACATAATGCCCTTGACAAATACAGAAATATGAAAGGCTGGTGTGAAAGCACAACAGCCACAAGAAAACAGGGACTTTCCATCAGAAGAAACCATAAGATACAACTCTTGTATGAGCATCTACAAGATCTTTAGTCTATGAATAACAACTGTCATACATTTCCTTGTTTTTCACTTACTCATAACCTTGTGGAAATTGTGAAACATTGGAAGCAGAGAAATCTTGATTGCTTGAAGAACGTGACGGTAAATAAATTTTTTTTAAAAACATTCCAAATGGGAAACAAATTGCATAACATGATGTTAACTTGGTTGATACCATGTAATTGTAAACAATAATTAATATGACTACATCTCTTAATAGAGCATTCCACTTTGACGCAGAGGAATTAATGAATTCCAGGGTTGTACCTGTCCTTTTGAGCGTATGTACCCAATCTACTTAATTTGACAATCAAAACGGGACTCAACATTGTCAAGTTTGGAAGAAAACTTAAACAAGGAGAATATATACTATTACAACAGACAATAATATCTAGATCCAGACAGCATACAGAAACTAAATCAAATCACCACTTGTAAACATCTGAAGTGACATCGTGCAAACTGCAGAAACAAAACAAATGGTGCTGATATTGTCAATGGCTTGAGCAGTCAAAAACACAGAATTCAAATACCTCTCCCTATGATGGGAAAGGGAAGTCTATTTTTCAATGTCTGTCGTGATGTGTCAGAGACCATCTGGTTTGGTTGTTTAGTTAATAGCACCATCTGCTGGCTCTAAAGAACAAGCTTTACCACTGAATGATCCATATCTGAGTCGTAAGTACAGTACAGCAAAGGCTTATTTACGGGGCAACTCATTCACAGGCCTGTATCCTAATTTCTGAAACACCTGTGGAGAATTATCATTTTTTTATTTGTATTATTTTTGTTTCATCTATTTAGATACATAACCTACATACATAGGTCACCACAACTTCTTTACCAAAGTTGTATCCACCACTTTGTGTTTAGTAAAATCCAAAAGGAAACTATACACGTGCGTACACATGCACAATTCAGAAAACACAGACATGGATTCGAATCCTACAATAATAGCTCAACAGGCAAAACAGTTTTAGATGGCTTTTTCTCACACATTTCATTTGCTCAAGCTCACACACATCCATCCATCCTTTTGCTAAGCTCAACCAGCAGTGCCTACCCTACACTAATGAGGTGTGTTGACAGCTAAAAATAATAATAAAACATGTATGTAGTAGAATTTAGGATTTATAGCACTCTTTATGTAGCATTCACTCATGCCGATCTTGGTAGGGTGCTGATGATGCTGGTAGGGTGTTCACTGGGATAGGTGCCTCCTTGTTCTCACTGTAGCTTGTGTTTTAGTGGAATGGGGTAGGGCCCAAGGGAGAGAGTTGTCTAGAGTCTGTATGAAATATGTGTCCCTCCCCTCTCCAGTGCCCCTGCCGCAGGTCAGCATCAGCATGCCCAGGTCTGTTCAGCACCATCTGGCCTGGGTCTCCATCTGTCTAACTCTGGCCTAACGGATAGGGTCCATGAACACCCTGAGGGGAGAGACAGAACACAGTCAACACAATGTAAATCTATTCTACGAGTTATCTTTCTGTCTGCATTGTTGGGAAGTATTTCACTGTTAGTCTGCACTTGTTGTTTACGAAGCATGTGACAAATATATATATTTTTATTATTATTATTTTTGATTTGCATGATAGGAGTTCAGTGAGGTGAAACGCTAAGAACATTCCCCATTCTAAGAGACAGGCAATCAAATTTGTTCTACACACTGCATTTCTAGCTAAACTTTCTCTAACATAGGACCTACACTAGGGAATTGGGAAAATAGTATATTATTTTTTATTTAACCGCTACACTGGACGTGTAACTTTTTGTTTGCTGGCGTAAGCATAGCGTGAGCCCCTCCAAGGTAACCTGCCTAAATGACTATCGCCCTGTAGCATTCACATCTGTAATTATGAAGTACTTTGAAAGACTGGTCATAACAGACATCAACACCATCATCCCAGACACCATAGACCCACTCCAATTCGCATACTGCTCCAACAGATCCACAGATGACGCTATCTCAATTGTACTTCACATTGCCCTCTCCCACCTGGATATGAGCGGAAATAACTCAGACTTCAGCTCAGCATTCAACACCATAGTCCCCTCCAGGCTCATCACCAAGTTAGGCACCCTGGGACTGATGGCGATGAGTCAGCCTACAGGAAGGAGATCATTGACTTAGCAGTGTGGTGCCAGGACAATAACCTCTCCCTCAACGCCAGTAAGACCAAGGAGCTTTGTGGACTATAGTTAAAAGACGGGAGAGCACGTCCCCATCCACATCCATAGGGCTGTGGTGGAGCAGGCCAAGAGCTTTAAGTTCCTTGGTGTCCACATCACTAAGGACCTAACATGGTCCACACACACCTGCACAGTTGTGAAGAGGGCACGGTAGCGCCTATTCCCCCTCAGGAGGCTGAAAAGATTTGGTATGGGCCCTCGGATCCTCCAAAAGTCTGACAGCTGCACCATCGAGAGCATCTTGACTGGATGCATCACAGCTTGATATTGTAAATGTACCGCCCTTGACCGCAAAGCGCTTGAGGGTGGTGCGGACAGCGCAGTACTTCACTGGGGGCCGAGCTCCCTGCCATCCAGGACCTCTATCTCAGGCAGTGTCAGAGGAAGGCCTGAAAAAATGCCAAAAGACTCCACCCAAGCCAGACTGTTCACTCTGCTACCGTCCGGCAAACAATATTGGAGACATGGCCAACAGTCTCCGAGCCCACTTCTACCCCCAAGCCATAAGACTGCTAAATAGTCCATTAAGGGTGCCCAAACTATCTTCACTGGCCCTACGCACACTCACTAGACTATATACAGTGCATTCGCAAAGTATTCAGAGTCCTTCACTTTTCCCCCATTTTGTTACGTTACAGCCTTATTCTAAAATGGATTTTAAAAAATGTCCTCAATCTACACACAACAATGACGAAGTGAAAACAGGTTTTAAGATATTTTTGCAACTTTATAAAAAAATACTTATTTACATAAGTATTCAGACCCTTTGCTATGAGACTTGAAATTGAGCTCAGGTACATCCTGTTTCCATTGATCATCCCTTTTCTCCCCAATTTCGTGATATCCAACTGATAGTTACAGTCTTGTCCCATCGCTGCAACACCTGTACGGACTCGGCAGAGGCGGAGGTCGAGAGCCATGCGTCCTCCGAAACACGACCCCGCCAAGCCGCACTTCTTCTTGACACACTGCCCGCTTAACCCGGAAGCCAGCCGCACCAATTTGTCGGAGGGAACACTATACAGCTGGCGACCGTAATCAGCTTGCATGCGCCCGGCCCGCCACAAGGAGTCGCTAGAGCGAGATGGGACAAGGACAACCCAGCCAGCCAAACCCTCCCCTAACCCGGACGATGCTGGGCCAATTGTGCGTCACCTCATGGATCTCCCGGTCGCAGCCGGCTGCGAAACAGCCCAGGATCGAACCCGGGTCTGTAGTGACGCCTCTTGCACGGCGATGCAGTAACTTAGAAGACTGCGCGTCACTTGGGAGGTCCATTGATCATCCTTGAGATGTTTTTACAACTTGACTGGAGTCCACCTGTGGTAAATTCAATTGACTCGACCTGATTTGGAAAGGCACAAACCTGTCTATATAAGGTCCCACAGTTGACAGTGCATGTCAGAGTGAGGTCGAAGGAATTGTCCGTAGAGCTCCGAGACAGGATTGTGTCGAGGTACAGATCTGGGGAAAGGTAACAACATTTATGCAGCATTGAAGCTCCCCAAGAACAGTGGCCTCAATCATTCACAAATGAAAGACGTTTGGAACCACCAATAATCTTCCTAGAGCTGGCTGCCCGGTCAAACTGAGCCATCGGGGTAGAAGGGCCTTGGTCAGGGAGGTGACCAAGACCCAGATGGTCACTCTGACAGAGCTCCAGAGTTCCTCTGTGGAGATGGGAGAACCTTCCAGAAGGACAACCATCTGTGCAGCACTCCACCAATCAGGCCTTTATGGTAGTGGCCAGACGGAAGTCACTTCTCAGTAAAAGGCACACGACAGCCTGCTTGGAGTTTGCCAAAAGGCACCTAAAGGGCTCTCAGACCATGAGAAACAAGATTCTCTGGTCTGATGAAACCAAGATTGAACTCTTTGGCCTGAATGCCAAGCGTCATGTCTGAAGGAAACCTGGCACCAAACCTATGATGAAGCATGGTGGTGGCAGCCTCATGCTGTGGGGATGTTTTTCAAAAGCAGGGACTAGGCGACTAGTCAGGTTTGAGGGAAAGATGAACGGAGCAAAGTACAGAGAGATCCTTGATGAAAACCTGCTCAGGACCTCAGACTGGAGCGAAGGTTCACATTCCAACAGGACAACGACCCTAAGCTCACAGCCAAGACAACACAACACAGGAGTGGCCTCGGGACAAGTCTCTGAATGTCCAGTTGGTAGAGCATGGTGTTTGCAATGCCAGGGTTGTGGGTTTGATTCCCACGGGGGGCCAGCACAGAATTTTTTTAAATGAAATGTATGAAATGAAATGTATGCATTCACAACTGTAAGTCGCTCTGGATAAGAGTGTCTGATAAATGACTAAAATGTAAAAAAAAAAAAAAAAATGTAAAATAGCTGTGCAGCGACGCTGCCCATCCAACCTGACAGAGCTTGAGAAGATCTGCAGAGAAGAATGGGAGAAACTCCCCAAATACAGGTGTGCCAAGCTTGTAGCGTCGTACCCAAGTAAACTCAAGGTTGTAATAGCCTTCAAAGGTGCTTCAACAAAGTACTGAGTAAAGGGTCTGAATACTTATGTAAATGTTATATAATTATTTTTTTTTGCAAACATTTCTAAAAACCAGTTTTTGCTTTGTCATTATGTGGTATTGTGTATAGATTGATGGGGGGGCACATTGATCTGGTACTGGTACTCCCCGTATATAGTAGAGGTCGACCGATTAATCGGAATGGCCCATTAATTAGGGCCGATTTCAAGTTTTCATAACAATCGGTAATCGGTATTTTTGGCCACCGATTTGCCGATTTTTTTATTATTATTATATATTTTTTTTACACCTTTATTTAACTAGGCAAGTCAGATTAAGAACACATTCCTATTTACAATGACGGCCTAGAAACGGGGGTTAACTGCCTTGTTCAGGGGGATTCGTTTTTGCAACCTTCGGTTACCAGTCCAACGCTCTAACCACCTGCCTTACATTGCACTCCACAAGGATTAACAGGCTGACTACCTGTAACGCGAGGGCAGCAAGGAGCAAAGGTAAGTTGCTAGCTAGCATTAGAGTTATAAAAAACTATCAATCTTAACATAATCACTAGTTAACTGCACATGGTTGATGATATTGCTAGTTTATCTAACATGTCCTGCGTTGCATATGATCGATGCGGTGCCTGTTAATTTTCATTGAATCACAACCTACTTCGACAAACGGGTGTTGATTTAACAAGCACATTTGCGAAAAAAGTACTGTCTTTGCACCAATGTACCTAACCATAAACATCAATGCCTAACAGGAATATTTAGACTTAGTCACCAGTTAGATAAAATACGGAACGGTTCCGTATGTCACTGAAAGAAAAAAACGTTTGTTTTCGAGATGATAGTTTCCAGATTCGACCATATTAATGACCCAAGGCTCGTATTTCTGTGTGTTCATTATATTATAATTAAGTCTATGATTTGATAGAGCAGTCTGACTGAGCGGTGGTAGGCAGCAGCAGGCTCGTAAGCATTTAGCGTTTCAAACGTCACTCGCTCTGAGACTTGGAGTAGTTTTTTCCCCTTCCTCTGCATGGGTAACGCTGCTTCGAGGGTGGCTGTTGTCGATGTGTTCCTGGTTCGAGCCCAGGTAGGGGCGAGGAGAGGGACGGAAGCTATACTGTTACACTGGCAATATTAAAGTGCCTATAAGAACATCCAATAGTCAAAGGTATATGAAATACAAATCGTATAGAGAGAAATAGTCCTATAATTCCTATAATAATATAATAACTACAACCTAAAACTTCTTACCTGGGAATATTGAAGACTCATGTTAAAAGGAACCACTAGCTTTCATATGTTCTCATGTTCTGAGCAAGGCACTTAAACATTAGCTTTCTTACATGGCACATATTGCACTTCTGCTTTCTTCTCCAACACTTTGTTTTGCATTATTTAAACCAAATTGAACATGTTTCATTATTTATTTGAGGCTAAATTGATTTTATTGATGTGTTATATTAAGTTAAAATAAGTGTTCATTCAGTATTGTTGTAATTGTCATTATATATAAAAAAAGAAGAAAATAAATCGGCCGATTAATCAGTACCGGCTTTTTTGGTCCTCCAATAATCGGTATCGGCGTTGAAAAATCATCATCGTTCGACCTCTAGTATATAGCTCCATTTTACTCCTCATGTTACTATTTTATTTTTAAACTCGGCATCGTTGGGAAGGGCTCGTAAGCAAGCATTTCACGGTAGTCTACACCAGTTGTATTCGGCGCATTTGACGAATACATCTATATTTTATGTATCCTATTGTTCTCGGGCGTGAGCTACCTGTTAATCTTGAAAATAGAGCCATAGTGCAATTCTACGCTGAACAGCACATGCCTCTCGCGGAGACGCCGTGTTTACACCTAGGTTTAATCTGGGTGTAATCTGGGTGTAATGCAGCACCATTCTGAACAGGGCAGGCCCCTACAAACAGCACAGCTGTATTTTTCAGAAAGATAAGCTCAGCCGTACGTAAAGAAGTATTCATTTAGATTAAACCTGGGTGTAAGCACGCCGTGTCCGCGAGAGGCATGTGCTGTTCAACGTAGAATTGCACTATGGCTCTATTTTCAAGATTAACAGGTAGCTCACACCCAAGAACAATAGGATACATAAAATATATTTAGATTAAACCTGGGTGTAAGCTCTCACACTCAGCAAAAGTTACATGTCCGGTGTAGCAGGCCAGTAAGGTTGCAGCACCATTCTGAACAGGGCAGGCCCCTACAAACAGCACAGCTGTATTTTTCAGGAAGATAAGCTCAGCCGTACGTAAGGAAGTACCTCAGTCCATTACTGGCTCAATAAAATCTGTGAATGAGCAACAGAGGCACGTGTTTCTGAACAGACTAGTTTACCCAGCCAAGAGTGGCAGTAAGTTTACAAGGCTGGAATAAAATGAATTGCTATGACAGAAGTAGGAGGTGATTTAGAGCAGGCACACACAGCTCTGAGGGCTATTGCACCAGTATATGGTTGTGAACTGACAAAGGGTTATTATCACATAAACAGGTAAATTAATAAAAGGGAAATAAACTGGGCAGATGGTGGATGTTATTGCTCAGTGAAAGCCACCAACTGACACGTAGGACCAGTTTCCCAGAAACAGATTAGGACTACAAGGTGCTTTCAATGGAGAATCTTAGTTGAGAATGCTTTTTAGTCCAGGATTAGGCTTAATATTGGTCTGGGAAACCCGTAGAGTTTACCTTTAGAGCAGGGGTGTCAAACATACGGCCCATGAACCCATTCAATCCGGTGGTTTGAGCAAACAAAATAGCAAAAAAAGAATTTGGGGGGGGGGGGGGGGACACACGATCTCAATCAACATGGAAATTACTAAAACTAGGCCTCCCGAGTGGCGCAGCGGTCTAAGGCAGTGCTTGAGGCGTCACTAGAGACCCGGGTTCGATCCCAGGCTGTGTCAGCAGGCCGTGACCGGGCGGCGTACAATTGGCCCAGCGTCGTCTGGGTTAGGGGAGGGTTTGGTTGGCCGGGATTTCCTTGTCCCACCACGCTCTAGCCTGCAAACTGACTTCAGTCGCCAGCTGGACAGTGTTTCCTCCGTCAAATTGGTGAGGCTGGAGTGTCAAGAAGCAGTGTGGCTTGGCAGGGTCCTGTTTCGGAGGACGCATGACTCTTGACCTTCGCCTCTCCCGAGTCCGTAGGGGAGTTGCAGTGATGCGACAAGACTAACTACCAAATGGGAAGAAAAATGGGTAAAAGTACAAAAAATATATAGATGAAACTGAGTAGAAATGACAACGGAGCTACATTTACAGTCTCTTCACTCTGTCCAGCTCGTTAACAGTAAGGGAGCAGAAAAAAATTCCAAAAGCAATAGAGAGTCATTTTTATGGTGGGGAAATATAACCAATTTTAAGTGCAGCCTTCCAGACCTCACAGGGATATTCCCCAATGCTGGAAGGGTGGGGCCTGAGTGAAAAAGTTTGGGAACGCCTGCCTTAGAGAAACTGCACAGATACATAGAATACCAATGAGCTCACGTGTGTTTTCTACATCTGTTCAATCTCATGGAGCACGGTGGTTGACATGTTACATTGTCCTCTACTACTATTGTTTTGCATAGGAGAATGGTGGAATTTTTAGAAGGTCTGTCTGTTGTGTATGGTCACTAAGTTGACAGGTAGGCTTACTTTTGAGCCAGGTGAGGGTGCAGTAAACACTGGAAAAATGTGTAACATTAACCAGTGTCTAAATCACAATGCTTTTCATAGATTACTGATTAACAATACTGATGGAGAACAATTTATCTGTGCCACAATTCAGAGCAGAGATCTATTGTGATTTGTCCACACATACTGTAACTGTACAGTAGTGGCAACATCTGGAAAAACCTCTAACGCTGTACTCTTTTGTGACAACAATTTTTTAAATTTTGAATCGGAAGTTTCAAAGCCAGCCATGAATAGAGCACTTTTTACACACATCCAAACGTGGCACATAAATTGAACTTGTGCTCCCACAAGTATCCCGATGTTTAAGCAAAAAACAGTGAGGAGTGGACATCAGCTTGTCTCGAGGCAAGCTAACCTTGGTTCATTGATTCATTCATTCATTCATTCATTCATACATACCTGACTGTAAGTCACTACTGATAGATTGTTTTGTAGCCCATTCGATGCTCTATTTACAGCATTGTGAGACAGTCCGTTTTCATCTTGCTGGATGGCGTCCTGCCTGCCCTCCCAGGCTCCTCCAGGCTCTTTGAAGTTGTTGTCGTCTCTGGCTTCATGTTTGCTCTTCTGTGGCGAGGCAAAAGGGTTGAAGTCTCCCTCTATGTTGCGGTGCGGCTGGGTGTTGAACTCCGTCTCGAAGCAGGAAAGCTGCTGTGTCACGCCCAAAAGGCCACCCACCTCCACGCTGAGGATCACCCAGATGACATCTGTGTGGACAGAGAGAGTGACACACACCAGGCATTAAGGGTGACTTGTTCTGTCCAGGAGACAGCACTGGTGGTAGTGATAGGAGTTAAATACCCAAAATGCTCAGTAATCAATTAGAAAAAGTTTACATGACATTTTGGTCAAGTTGACCAATTTCAAGACATTGATTGACGACTCAATGTCTTGAAAAAGCTAAATGGATACGTGGCTTTCCCACCGACCCAGTATATATATATATATATATAAAAACAAACTACATACTATATATATATATATATATATATATATATATATATATACTTCATTTTTTTCTCACTGAGACACGTTCCGAATGGACCAGAGGACAGTCAGACCCGTTCCGAAAAGGACAGTGGAAAACAGACCCGTGCTGGTTCGGATCTGAGAGACGCGTTCAGATCCGAGAGTAGAAAAAGAGAGAAAGAAACCTCCAACTGGGCGCTGCCAGCGCCATCAATAAACAAGCGATATTGGCCAAATGATCCACAGGCACGTCCTTAAAAAAAAAATATATATATATATATGTTCGATGTGCAGCATATTCAAAACATTAGAATCTATTTATTGCTTTATTAGTTTTTACTTTCCTAAAAAAATATTTGTCGATGTCAGTGTTCAGCTGTCGGCGATTTGAGCGATAAATCCATCAGGGCATTGCATGCATATAGGTCTAAATGATATTGTATAATATTAACTACATTTTTATATTAAAAAGGAGACATTTAAGAATTATATTATTAGATTAAAGGAGTAACTCTGGTTGGCCTAAAACCTTCTTCCTCACCTCAAATTCAACTGTCGGAGTTAGTTGGAGAGCCGGTGCGCACCGCCTTCATATGCCTGCCGTAGCTAAGCCTAATAATAGCCATACGCCACCAAACCTTCACAAAAGTTGCTTAACTTTATTAGGGTAATATCAAAAGTAAGTCAAGTCATTGTTTATAGGGGAAATACGAACATATAAACGGATGAAACTTAATGACCAACAAAAGTCGATTGCCTACCGTAGGCCAATCCAGGAAATGACATCAATACGCTAATGCTATTTATTTTACAACAGGCCTACTTTTAACCTTGAACTAAATAGGGAGGACAAAATTAGACTGTTAGAACTTAATTTAGCCAACGAAAATGTATCAACAAAATGAAACAAACCACTTTTTGCTTAGGTTATTTAAAGAACTGATTAAGATGATTAAATAGGCCTACAATAATAATAATGATTTACAATAACAATGATGACTAAACAATTGATAAATACAAAATAAATTAAAGGTTGAAAATTGCATCAAACCTAAATAGCGAGATGCACACAGTCGATTTGGCCACGTCAGCGTTCTTATCCTTGTCCACTACAATATTGAAACTTGTCCCCGAGGACATTCCCCTTGTCGGCTTCTTTTCACTATACTCTTACTCCTCTAACTTTTACTTCAATGAAAAAGGACTTCATCTTAGCAATTAACTGTAGCCTGACCAAAGTTATTTTTACTCGCCCCTTCTCTCGCTCTCTCCTCAGCAGCAGGTGCATGTGAGGGAAGCAGCCGGAACCAGTTTCAGCTGGACATAAGCTGTACGTATTATTGAGTTGCAATTGGCTGACACAGATAACAAGCTCGCAGTTCTCATCACACAAACACAAAATTAGGACAGGTCCAATTGGGTCCAGTCAGTAAATGCATTTTAATTGCACATACCCAAGACCCGTGGGAATTATATCAGACCGGACCAATATCTGAGACAAAGACAGAATTTAGGACCCAGACCCGCTACGGTCCCGTGTCGGATCTCAGAATTTCAGGTCTGTTGAAACCGTGAAGACCTGTAGTCAGCACACAAACATGCAGGTTGACGTTTAATGTCATGAGTCTTGCCCTTTAGGCAGAACTGAGCTGTTGCTGCTAGATGGGCCAGCAGCAAAGTCAAAATTGGCAATATTGTAAAAATTCATGAAAACAAACATGAACTTTTTGGTCTTAATTAAAAGCTTAGGCATTAGGGTTAGCAGTGTGGCTAAGGCTAGGAATAAAATCACATTTTATGACTTTGTGGCAGTGCCAGCTACTGACCACTCGGCAGAGCTGCCTCCAGAACAAGATCCATGTCGAATTAACGCTAACCTGCCACAAACATGCAAAGGTTAACATGTGTGGATCATTTCTAGACTTGGTTACACCATTATAAAAAAACATATTGTCCACAAAACAGTGTGTCTGCGCCGTTTGGACCTACCTCCATAAAACAGCCCCGTGGGTGTGCACATCCTCCATTGGCCCTGGTACATCCCGGGCGCTGCGGGGCTACGCATCTGCACACTGACGTCTGAGATCTCCTGGGGTTCTAGACAGCGCACCATCACTATGTTGACGTGGCCAAACTGGTCCCCTCCAATGTACTTCAGACATACCCCAGGTGGCCAGGAATCCGCACCTGTGAAAGAGACAGACAAAGAGATTACACACGTTTACAGGCCAGTGGTTTCCGGGTCTTACATTGCAGTGAAGGTTTTTCTTCTTGTGTGACATTACATTGATGAATCACAGGTATGGTGATATGATGTAGATGTCTGAAAGGTAACCCCACCTGTGTTCTGTATCCTCCAGGTCTTTGTGAATAGTGTGTCGGGGGGAACAGACTCTCCCTCACCAATCGTCACATCCTCCACAAAGGACATGGATGGTGTGTTGATGCTGGGACTCTCAACATCATAATAGGCACCGATGGCTGCCTGTAGATTCCTATTTTAATGGCAAAAGGCATTTAGAAGTGTGGGTGAGTCAACGCCATGTTTAATGATCAAGTATTCAAACCGGTCCCAGTTCCTGAAACTACTTCACAACAAGAACATTTAAAAGAAGAAGAAAAAAAAAAAAAGTATATCTTGCTGATAATGATTTTCCCTTGCAAGAATGAGTCGAGGTCATTTATCAGGATTGTTTTATTTTGTTCAGTGATAAAGTCTTGATCAATAGCCTAGTGTAGCTCACTACCGATTAAATGACGTCATCATACCACAAACACTTGTTAGGTGATATAAAATGTACGCCTAGAGCCCCTTGGCGCAAGCTTTAACATTAGCGGTATATCTAGACCCCAACTAGTTCAAACTAATGTTAGCTAGCTAACGTTACACAATTAACAAATCTGGTCAGGTTCGTTATGGTGAATATTTATGTTGCAATACGTCCTTTTGTTTTTAGCAAAGGTAGCTAGACTTAGTTAGTCACTGGTCATCTGTTACAATGTATCTGGCGCGTTAGCTACAGTTTCACATAGCGATGTCCTAGCATCAATGACAGTCCGTGCAAAATATCGACACAAGAAGCTATACATGCAAGAGAAAAAGAGAGCCTCAGGGACTACTCAAAATGTACCTAGCTAGCTACTATACGAGCTAGGCCCCACATCCCCGAACTCACCAGTTGCTCATGTCAAGGAAGAAAGCGCATCCTGCCGGGTTGACCTGGAACCCCAGCAGTCTTTGGAACTCTGAGATGAGGACGTCCTTGTCAGTGGTACCCATGCAGTTGAATTTCTGAACGAACTCCGGGTCCAGGTCTATGTCCATGCCCTCCATTGGCAGGTCTCCCGTGGCAGCGACGAGGGGTTCTCTCCTAATTTAGTCCGAGGCCTTGTCCAGTCATAACAACCAGTTCAAAAACAACAAGCGTAATACGCATGGCGGCGGGAGGGACAACGTTGGACGTCTGTGCAATCGAACGTCACCTTTCGTCACGGTGTGTGGACTAGAATTAGGAATTAAAATAATTAATTTAATAGGATCTCTACGTGTGGACTTTTGTTTACGTCATCTGTTGCTATTCGAATTATTATTTTCATTGGCTTTTCTTTAGTTAATGATAAAACAGATTAGGTCATTCAATTCATGCTATGCATCCGTCCTTTTGTAGTTACTATAATAAACAAAATATAAACGCAACATGCAACAATTTCAAAGATTTTACTGAGTTACAGTTCATAGAATGAAATCAGTCAATTGAAATAAATTCATTAGGCCGTAATTTATGGATTTCACATGACTGGGCAGTGGCACAGCCATGGGAGGGCTTAGCCCCAGCCACTTGGGAGCCAAACCCAGTCAGTTTTTCACCACAAAAGGGATTTATTTCAGACAGAAATACTCCTCCTCTGGGATCTTTTATTTCAGCCCATGAAACACTTTACATGTTGCGTTTATATATTTTTTTCAGTATTGTTAGCTCTGGTCCATGGCACAGCTACATATTTGGATTTCAGTAACTTGGTTAACCTGCTTTTTTGTATCCCAGAGATACAAAAAAGCTATGCAAGCTATTTACCTTACGGGTGATACGTGCCTTACACATGACTCGCCAGCCTTTAATTTTCAGGTTTTGACGCACACACACACAAACTTTGCAGGTCCATCAACCTATTTAAATACCTCACACCCTACAGTAACCTGTGGATCATGAGAGAACCTTCATAAATACGCAGAACGTTAATAACCTATTTATTCACACTTTATGTGGTATCCTGTAGTACTTAGTCTATATCGCATGACTCTGTATTTAATTTAAAGTTAGACCCCTTTGGTAATTTATAACGCATACATAAATGCCTTGTATCATATGACGTTGTATTTATTATGAAGTCAGACACCTTTGGTCATACATAACACATACATAAATGCCTTATATGTGACCAACCGGATCGATTCGGTCTTATGTAGCAACATTTGAAATTGTGTTTTTTACATTGGATAATGTAGAGCCTCCGAGCTAGAAAATAGTATATCATACACTACAGTTGAGGAACAATGAGAAAGGAATTCTGCTTTGAAAGTTGATAAACTGGTAACCTCACTTTTGAGAAAATGGCTTTTGAATGTTTTGGTAGACCTACTGGAGAGCTCTTCTTTGTCTACACACATTCAGCATTGTTCACACCCTCTTAAGCTTTAGCCCCAAGCTAGCTACTTCCAGACACAAATGAGAGAACAGCTCACTCTGACCATTTTACTCGCCCTAGCAGAGCTGGTTAGGCTGTTTTTATGTTATCCAGAGCGTTGGTGACTGCAACTGTGCTGCTGGCAACAATTTATGCTTTTTTGCCAATGTTAACTGACACCGGCCATATTCAACAGGTGTTGAGCGTTCGTAAATTCGTCAGTTATTCTGCGCTCGGGCACACTCAGGTGAGATTGCTCTGAAATCTAGGTCTGTCACAGCCGGCTGTGACAGAGCCTGGACTCAAACCCAGAATCTCTAGTGGCACAGCTAACACGGCAATGCAGTGCCTTAGACCACTGCGCCATTCGGGAGGCCCTCTCATACAACATTTCTAATATAATTTCTATATTTTCTTGTCTTTCTAAGGTCCTGTGGAAAAACAAAAATCTACTTAAAGAAGACAAATGCTGTTGCTCGTAGGGAGCGTTTCAAGACTGGTAAGACCAGAGACAGATGAGCTGGGGGACTAGTTGACCGGGATCATTGATAGCCAGCAACACCTGGAAGGTATCCCCGATGATAATCATTTGGACAATTCAGATGGGGGACCGTTCCAAACCTCATTTGGTAGGACACTTTCATTCAACATGTATCCCCAGACTGCAGGGAATATGTAATGTTGTCAATAATATATTGCAATCCCATAATAAAAATGAAATAATGTTGTCAAATGCAGCAATGTAATCATTTTCTAGAGGCAGATGATCACCATAGCTTGGAGGGAACTTGAAGGTCAGCCCGCTACAGGATGAAGGTCAGCCCGCTACAGGATGAAGGTCAGCCCGCTACATCTGCAGCAGCCAGGAGGGAAGATTGTGCCACTAATCCGGACCGAAGCACAAAGACAAAGAGGCCGAGCATGCATGAGAAACTGGCCATGGAATTTCATGGGCGCAAACTAATGTATTTAAAAGAAGAGCATGATATGAAGAGGCACATCCTTCATGTTGAGTTGTCTATGAAGGAGGAGGAGAGAAACATGAAGCAGCAGCAGTACCAATGTTCTTCATGTTGAATTGTCTATGAAGGAGGAGGAGAGAAACATGAAGCAGCAGCAGTACCAATGTTCTTCATGTTGAATTGTCTATGAAGGAGGAGGAGAGAAACATGAAGCAGCAGCAGTACCAATGTTCTTCTCGAACCAGCACCAGTTCGGGGTCCCGATAATTCCATTTGTGAAATAAAAACATTTTTGTTACCAATTCAGGGCTATTGTTTGCTTCAACCACTTGAGCTATCTTTGTTGTGAGAAGTGCTGCATAGCCAAAGCATCTCAGCGGGCTAGTCAATTTCTGTCATTGTCTGCCTCAACCATGGGATCATCTGGGTCATCCTCATCTTCAATGCAAGGATCTGGGCAGCCATGCTGTTTGAGGTCATTGTGACACACTGCTGTTGCAATCGTGACAATTCAGCAATTTCTTTGTTGAAAGCACAATGTGTTTCTGAGACCCTGGAAATGACTCCTCCATACACCAAACATGCACTCCACTACACCTCTGGTGCGGATATGAGCTTGGTTGTACCATTGTTGCTCAGGTCCTATTGCATGAAGATAGCGGGTGAACAAGAAGTTGGTCTGTGCATACCCACTGTCACCAAGTATGATTCCCCTATGTTGTCCTCCTTCAAGCTGAGCATACAAAGATAAGTTTTGGAAAATCCTTGAGTCATGAGTTGCACCTTTACAACTTGCCTCGATGTTGGAGAATTGCACACTGGGCGTGCACACACGTTGTACATTTATTGAGAACCAGTTTTTAAGATTCCTGTACTCCTCAGCATCTGCTGTAGAGGGACACTTGATGGGAATATGGCATTCCCGTATTCATAGAACCTTATAGTTGGCTTGGGCAGCAGCATCAGGGACCTTTATGTAATTGTATTTCAGTTCACATATAGCATTGCAGACTTTGTGGAGTATTCTGCATACAGTCGGTTCACTTACACCACACAAATCTCCTGTTTCACAATGGAAGGTTCCAGATGCCAAAAAAAGGTGATCAGTACTTGTACGGAAGGAGTGATGGGTCTTCCCAGAAGAGAGTCAGATTAAAGCCTTGGCTCAAGCAAACAAATGTCAAGTACATTTTCTTTGTACATACCGAAACGGTCACAGAAATGAATTTCATTAAAATCCTTCAGTGGGTTGCCCTTGACTATAACCACCCTTCTGTCTGGCCTTGGTTGTGCTCTTTGATCGTCATTGAAATAGTCAAGGTAATCCCTTTTCCTCCATTGCCAAGGTCAACCTGGGGGCCAACATCGATGAGAAAGACCCACTGCAGCAGATGAAAACATAAAGAGAATGTGAAAGACTACTACCAGAAATGGATGGAGGAGCAGGCACAGAGCCTCATCGATAAAAAAGCAGGCTTGGGTAGGTTACTTTTTAAATGTAATCCTTTACTAGTTACCTGTCCAAAATTGTTATCAGTAACGTAACTTTTGGATTACCAAAACTCAGTAACTTAATCTGATTACACTCAGTTACTTTTAGATTACTTTCCCTTTAAGAGGCATTAGAAGAAGTGTAAAATGTATGTTACCAATTGAACGACATCTATTGCAGGATAAATCAATGTTAAAGTTTACATAGCTGGCCATATATGGATGTTACATTTTACTTTATGTTTTTTTATGTAGGCTTCTTCTAACCCATCGCTTTCTATTTTTTATTTATTTATTTTTTATTTCACCTTTATTTAACCAGGTAGGCAAGTTGAGAACAAGTTCTCATTTACAATTGCGACCTGGCCAAGATAAAGCAAAGCAGTTCGACACATACAACAACACAGAGTTACACATGGAGTAAAACAAACACAGTCAATAATACAGTAGAAAAATAAGTCTATATACAATGTGAGCAAATGAGGTGAGATAAGGGAGGTAAAGGCAAAAAAGGCCATGGTGGTAAAGTAAATACAATATAGCAAGTAAAACACTGGAATGGTAGATTTGTAGTGGAAGAAAGTGCAAAGTAGAAATATAAATAATGGGGTGCAAAGGAGCAAAATAAATAAACACAGTAGGGGAAGAGGTAGTTATTTGGGCTAAATTATAGACGGGCTATTTACAGGTGCAGTGATCTGTGAGCTGCTCTGACAGCTGGTGCTTAAAGCTAGTGAGGGAGATAAGTGTTTCCAGTTTCAGAGATTTTTGTAGTTCATTCCAGTCATTGGCAGCAGAGAACTGGAAGGAGAGATGGCCAAAGGAGGAATTAGCTTTGGGGGTGACCAGAGAGATATACCTGCTGGAGCGTGTGCTACAGGTGGATGCTGCTATGGTGACCAGTGAGCTGAGATAAGGGGGGACTTTACCTAGCAGGGTCTTGTAGATGACCTGGAGCCAGTGGGTTTGGCGACGAGTATGAAGCGAGGGCCAGCCAACGAGAGCGTACAGGTCGCAGTGGTGGGTAGTATATGGGGCTTTGGTGACAAAACGGATGGCACTGTGATAGACTGCATCCAGTTTATTGAGTAGGGTATTGGAGGCTATTTTGTAAATGACATCGCCGAAGTCGAGGATCGGTAGGATGGTCAGTTTTACAAGGGTATGTTTGGCAGCATGAGTGAAGGATGCTTTGTTGGAAAATAGGAAGCCAATTCTAGATTTAATTTTGTATTGGAGATGCTTAATGTGAGTCTGGAAGGAGAGTTTACAGTCTAACCAGACACCTAGGTATTTGTAGTTGTCCACATATTCTAAGTAAGAACCGTCCAGAGTAGTGATGCTGGACGGGCGGGCAGGTGCGGGCAGCGATCGGTTGAAGAGCATGCATTTAGTTTTACTTGTATTTAAGAGCAGTTGGAGGCCACGGAAGGAGAGTTGTATGGCATTGAAGCTCGTCTGGAGGGTTGTTAACACAGTGTCCAAAGAAGGGCCAGAAGTATACAGAATGGTGTTGTCTGCGTAGAGGTGGATCAGAGACTCACCAGCAGCAAGAGCGACATCATTGATGTATAACGAGAAAAGAGTTGGCCCAAGAATTGAACCCTGTGGCACCCCCATAAAGACTACCAGAGGCCCAGACAACAGGCCATCCAATTTGACACATTGAACTCTATCAGAGAAGTAGTTGGTGAACCAGGCGAGGCAATCATTTCAGAAACCAAGGCTATTGAGTCTGCCGATGAGGATGTGGTGATTGACAGAGTCGAAAGCCTTGGCCAGGTCAATGAATACGGCAGCACAGTATTGTTTCTTATCGATGGCGGTTACGATATCGTTTAGGACCTTGAGCGTGGCTGAGGTGCACCCATGACCAGCTCTGAAACCAGATTGCATAGCGGAGAAGGTGCGATGGGATTCGAAATGGTCGGTAATCGGTTTGTTGACTTGGCTTTCGAAGACCTTAGAAAGGCAGGGTAGGATAGATATAGGTCTGTAGCAGTTTGGGTCAAGAGTGTCCCCTCCTTTGAAGAGGGGGGATGACCGCAGCTGCTTTCCAATCTTTTGGAATCTCAGACGACACGAAAGAGAGGTTGAACAGGCTAGTAATAGGGGTTGCAACAATTTCGGCAGATCATTTTAGAAAGAAAGGGTCCAGATTGTCTAGCCTGGCTGATTTTTAGGGGTCAAGATTTTACAGCTCTTTCAGAACATCTGCTGACTGGATTTGGGAGAAGGAGAAATGGGGAAGGCTTGGGCAAATAGCTGTGGGGGGTGCAGTGCTGTTGACCGCGGTAGGGGTAGCCAGGTGGAAAGCATGGCCAGCCGTAGAAAAATGCTTATTGAAATTCTCAATTATAGTGGATTTATCGGAGGTGACAGAGTTTCCTATCCTCAGTGCAGTGGGCAGCTGGTAGGAGGTGTTCTTATTCTCCATGGACTTTACATTGTCCCAGAACTTTTTTGAGTTTGTGTTGCAGGAAGCAAATTTCTGCTTGAAAAAGCTAGCCTTGGCTTTTCTAACTGCCTGTGTATATTGGTTTCTAACTTCCCTGAAAAGTTGCATATCACGGGGGCTGTTCGATGCTAATGCAGAACGCCACAGGATGTTTTTGTGTTGGTTAAGGGCAGTCAGGTCTGGAGAGAACCAAGGGCTATATCTGTTCCTGGTTCTAAATTTCTTGAATGGGGCATGCTTATTTAAGATGGTGAGGAAG
Source organism: Salmo trutta (assembly GCF_901001165.1). Taxonomy (NCBI): domain Eukaryota; kingdom Metazoa; phylum Chordata; class Actinopteri; order Salmoniformes; family Salmonidae; genus Salmo; species Salmo trutta. The sequence goes on along the minus strand of NC_042970.1, from coordinate 11,594,392 downwards.
GCATTTAAAAAAAAATAACCAGGCATCCTCTACTGACGGGATGAGGTCAATATCCTTCCAGGATACCCGGGCCAGGTCGATTAGAAAGGCTTGCTCGCTGAAATGTTTCAGGGAGCGTTTGACAGTGATAAGTGGAGGTCGTTTGACCGCTGACCCATTACGGATGCAGGCAATGAGGCAATGATCGCTGAGACATTGGTTGAAAACAGCATTACATATAATACAATTAAATTATATATTTACATTAATAGATATAATTTAAAAGTCCAAAAATGGATGTAGCAACTACAGATTACCTCTTTAAGTCTATCAAAAGTGTGTGAGTTTGAGCATGTGTCCATTTGGCCTATGGATTTATTTATTTTATCAGCATGAATTAGATTGAGCAATAAAAGCCCCACTTTTATTCCATAGGCTGGGATCCACACTTTGCAGCTGTTGCAAGAACGCATTTTTCACTGGCTGCCAACTGGTTTGAAAAACAATGATTGATAGGCAGCTTAAACTTCTTGAATTCAACCATTATTGGGTTCAAATACACATTTAGAACAGCTATCCATAATAACCACAATCCGTAAGGCGCAATAACTAAATGAGAGAGCAGCAGTGGGATTTACATCAATGCGCTATGTAGATATCAATAATAATAATAAGTGATATCCGTAGCGCCGTAGACAACACAACTGCTGTCATTCGTACCTCCAAGTGTTTATTCAAGTTGGATAATATTTGGATGCCGACAGCAGTCGCACCATTGATAGACATAGCTTGGACTGTAGCCTACAAAAGCCTATTCCTGAGCTAAGTTCGAATACCCACACTAACATACTGTATACAACATACTTAATGAGTATATACTACATACTATATACAAGTAGTTAATTTTACTTAATATAAATGAACAGTATGCTTTCAGTTGAGCGCAGTAGCTCTTCACCTGTCTACCATAGAAGTTGATGCTGTTGCTATGCAACCTCTTGCTAGCTAGTTAGCATAACAAATTACTAGTTAGACATTCGGGTGTGTTAGAAAGAGGAGGAAGGGAAGTGCTACTAAGGTACACAATAGTACATTTTGGTAGACAGAAGGTGCTCTTTGGTATAAGTGGTGAATTGGTCATCAAAAAGAAAGGAGGACCAAGGCACTTCTTAAATTCAATCCGGAGTGCCAGAGTGCGCTCGTAGATTCAGAACGTTGTCTGATTGTCCATTTGTAAATTCAGAGCATTTCGCTCTCGGAGTGCACACTGGACGCTCAGGCCGAGGAGTAGGGTTGGTTTGAGCATTCTGACCTTACAACGGCAGTCAAGCACCCAAGCTAACATTGGCTAGCTTGCTAGCTACTTACAGACACAAATGAGACCACTCTGACCATTTTACTCGCCCTAGCAGAGCTGGTTAGGCAGTTTTCCTGTTACCCAGAGCGTTGGTAACTGTAACTGTGCTGCTGGCAACAATTTGATTTGAGGTTTACTGACACCGGCCATATTCAACAGGTGTTGAGCGCTGGTAAATTCATTATGCTGCAGTGAACAATGACTATACCACAATGACTATACCATTTAGCTAAGCTAAGAATGACGGGAATAATCAAGTCAATAAACATTGAGTAGTTAGTTAGATAGCCTATATTTAATATACTGGCAAGTTTGATGTATAAGTAGCCAACTAACGTTAGGTAGCTAACTAACAACATACCGGTACATACTGCTGTAATGATACGCTACGTGATTCGTAAGGACAGCGTAGCTAACAAATTGTCAGCCAATATAACGTGTGAGGTAACTTATTTGAAAAGTCATTACTTTATTATATTGCTCAACATTTTCTTAACATTTGTCATAATTAGTTAAAGCAATGAATTTGTATCCGCTCTCTGCATATTTTCCGGCATTTTCTTCAAATCTGGAAACAATGTGAAGCCACACCCATTTCCTGAAGAATTGCATTATGGGCCTGAAGTATGGAAACAGTGTCCTCTGCGTGTATACTGCATATTTTGGCGAATTTAGTACAACATCCTGGAACTTTTGGCAAACTAACTATATCCATACTATGACCAATAAGCATACTATATACTCAATTCACATCACAAATAGTATGGTTAGTGCAGTTAGTATGAGTATTTAAACACAGCTCTGCTCTTTTACCGCGATCCATCAAACACATTTGGTGTGTCATCATAGTGGTCTTTGACTTGTGGTCAGACTCACTCAGGTGGAACAAACTTAAATTTGTGTCTTTTTTCAATGCTGATTTGAATATCTGAGAAAACAGAGAAGTGTCAGATTTTTTGTTGTTGCAAACATCCTTTCTGAATTTAAAAGTAATCCTCTAAATAATCATCTAGTTTTTCAAAAGTATCTGTAATCTGATTACAATATTTTTGCTGGTAACGTAACAAATTACAATTAAAAATGTTTGTAATCCGTTACTCCCCAACCCTGAAAACAAGTAAGCACATATGAAGGGGGATAGCTAAACATTCAGCAGATTCTATGCAGTTTTGTTTATAAGCAGCAGCTTGTGCAGATACAAAACATTCACAAGCCCCACACACCCATAATAATCATACAGTGTGAATAATGTAGCAAATTCAGGGGTAGCCCTGACCAGGACTTGAACTCCAGTCCAGCGACTGTCAGCCCAACACCTTAGCTCTTACGCACTAATCATCAAGGACAGAGATCCCAACCTCTTTTAAACAAAGAGATCCCAACCTCTTTTAAGGTCACGACACTAACCCCTTCCTTTGAGTTCTCGCGCTTCTTTATGCCAAGACCTTCACTTTAACAAACACCTCTCCGATGGCCTCACTGGCACCATCCCACGTTTCACACCAATGTAGTGAATTGAGGGGTAGCCCTGACCGGGACTCAAAAAAGGTTCCAGCCACTGTCAACCCAACACGTTAGCCCTAGGTGTTGTTTGTTAAGGTATTGGGTCGCTACAATAGGTTAACATGTTGCCTTGTGTTTTCCTCCTCAGCGGATGCCTTCCAATCGGGGAAGATCCCGCCTAGTCCGTTCACTGGTTCCCTAGTCCGTTATGTTTTTATCGGCTTGTCAAAAAAATATCTTCATAAAGTAGGTTAACTTCGCATGTTCATCCAAAATAATTCCAGCATCCGAACAGTGTACTGTGCACCCGCCAACTTCCCTTGAATTTGTAAGTGGCTGAAACAATTTCACTGGAGAAAGCATTCAAGCGAGCGAAACAGCGTCCCTCTGTCTTACTATATGTCACCCATGTATCTGATGCTGTCTGGCAAAAAAGAGTATGACATGCCTTACTCTTTTTGGCCAGACAGCATCAGATTAATGGGCTACACATACTGAGACAGAGAGGCACTGTTTTTCTCGCTCAGATGCTGAATCTAGGATTGATTTGTCATTATTTCGGCTTGCGTCTCGGTCAAATAAATGATCAATATTTAAATGTTTTATTTGGATGGGCAAGGAGGTACGGTACGGTCCGCCAGGCCCACTAAGGCCCGCCAATAATGCCGGCCCTATACTGATAACTTGGTGTGTTGGGGACTGAGATTTTGCAGCGTTCATAACATCTTCTACTATTGTAAAAATGAGCACGAGACTGGAAAACGCCCCTCCAGCTCATAATTACTAGTGGGATCCCTGAGCTCTGACTTCTGTTACATGCTGAACTCTGATATCACCTACTAAATAAATGACTTTGATAACAATTTTCAGCAGTTAAATGCAACAACAAAACATTATTTATAAAAAGCAATCTATTGATATTGTTTTGAACACTATAATTTGTTTACAAGCATGATAGCTGTTGTTTTAGTTTATGGTTGACAAAGCTTGTTTGCCATTAGCCAATTTGTGTTTCTCAACCATTTCACCGTGAAAGCATTCAACTGTTTTTTATGACTTCACAACTGGTAATTACCCCCTTCCCACTTGGTTATGAACGCAGCAATAAACCTGTGATTTGTGAACCCCAGGTGGCCCTCCACACCCAGGCATGCTACCAGTACCCGGGCCCCATATGGGTGGTCATGGTCCACCTATGATGCAAATGAGGGGCCCCCCACCACATGGAATGATGCCTGGAGGTGAGATTGTTGCCCCAACACTTAAATGATATATTGTTGATGTAAATATATTTTTGATAGGAATTGGATTAAAGATCTACAAGTTCTCACCTGCGTTTACACAATGTATCTACTGCTGATCACCAATATCTTCATTGAACAAAATACAGTAGTTCATGCATGGTCAAGGTCATAACTTTGAGATGTATTTTTCACCAAAATTTGATAGAATGGATTCATAAGGGACATGTATACTCGACCATGATTTGGATCTAATGTGAATAACAAGTGAAACCAGTTAAGATATCTGTGATGTTTGCTTTCCTGTAGGTCCAGGTATGCGAACACCAATGGGCCACATGCAGATGACAATTTGCAAACTAAGTTACTCTACAATGAGTCTTGACGGATATGTCAAAAGTTTCTGACAACATGCCCAGCAGAACGACTAAGAACTCAACCAAAACCACCACCCCTGTAGGGCTCCCGAGTGGCGCAGCAGCCTAAGGCACTGCATCTCACTTTGACCATATTGATTGGTCAAAGTGCAATGACAGATAACAGACTGTGTTTATTTAAGTGGAACATTAGAGGGAGCCATAGTCCCATAAAAAATTAAAAAGTACTCTTAAAAAAAAAATATATATATATATATATATATATACAGTATATTTCTGACTGGATCACAAATGACAACTCCTCTATTCAGTTAGATATTGAGACTTATTTTTCAAAATACCCCTAGCAGGATATTTTATTTTTCAGAAGCTTCAAATCTGTAAAAGATAGCTGAGATAATCCCATTACAATTAATACACTCAAGGCATGGAGGATCAGTTCAACGTTTTGAGGGAAGGTCCAAAATAACCTCTGCGCTCTTACCCAGATTCTTAAGATCATAGATTTTGTACCAAAATTGGTGGATGTTGGCTATAACCTTTGGATTAATAAGGGCATAGGCAGACTAAATTATTTATATTGTGACGACCCTCCCACTCTGTCTGCCGTATTCTCTTTCTTTGTTCTTGTTTCTTTATTAGGATGCCGGTGGGCGGAGTTGGAAGGGTCGTCAGCTAAATGGGAAGCACCTGGGCTCGGGTGTGTCCCAGGATAAAGACACCTCTTCCACAGTCATTGGGGAGACTCTCTCCACACAGACACCTTGTTGATTTTGGTTGTGTAGTTTTGTAGCTTTTTTGGTTATTTGCTTTGGCACCTTTCAACACCCTGCATTATTACATTCAAGTATGCAAAACACTCACTTACACTACTGATTACACATACCACTGTTAATTACTTAGTTACTTTATTTAATAAATATATATTTTTGTTACCCCTTGTCTCCACGTTGTCTCCCTTTTGTTGCGAACTCTGAGCCGGTTCGTAACAATATGCTGACAAGATTCTAATGTCATTTGAGCAGATGGTAGAGAAATATCAGCTCCCAAAGCAGGACTTTTCCTGCTTTCTACAAGTCAGACACATTTTCAACCAACAACTTGGTTGGCAACCCTGATGTCTGTCATTGAAAGAATGCTTGTTTTCTTCACAACGCAAAATGTCTGTAAGTTTATTTTATGATACTTTAAGGTCCTTTTCTACTGTAGACACACAGGGGGTCAAGCGAGTGTGGGAGAATGAACTGTCTGTTACTATTGTTGAGGAGATGTGGGAGGACATTTGGAGACAGGCAAAAACAATATCTATCTGTAATCGCATTAGAGCAATCCAATTAAGAATAATACACACATTGCATATATCTCTAAATCGCAGACATGCTTTTAACCCTTTCTCCTCTCCTCAGTATCTTAAATGTAAAACTGATACATGCACCCTTACATTTGTTATGGCCATGTTCCAAATTACAAAGCTACTGGTCTAAAGGTCCTTCAAGAAATTGAAAAAACTTCCATGGGTCGACCTAGAATGAAACTAAATTTCTTTGCTGTTAGTTCTCCCTAGTAAGCATGTTACTTCTGCGTGTCACAGAAGGCTGTACAACATTCCTACCTTCGCAGCGGGGAAAAACATTCTCTTGCAGTGGATTAGTGACATCTATTCAAGGTTGGCAAATGTAAACACCTGTAAAATGTGCTTTTTTAGACCCACAGACTTTTATTTTTTTAAATAAATAAAATGAGTAGACTTGAACGTGTATGTTGGTCTTCAATCATTTGTTTTGAATAATAGATGGATGACAGAGGCTCCTAACTATCTATAGCTTCATAAAATGAGAACACCTGTTGTTTAGTTAATGGTCAATGTGTTTATTCCTTCAAATATTGACCCATACTTTATTCAATTAAAAGGGCATTACTTAAGTGTGCCATATAGATAGAAGGCTACTTTTCAGACAGACTCTTTCTCCGCAGGTCACTTGTACGTTCTTTTCTTCTTGTGAATGTGCAGCATGTGATTCGTAAGGGCATTCGTCCGACTGAAGCATTTGCCACAATCATGGCAGCTAAATGGTTTCTCCCCAGTGTGTATCCTCATGTGCTCCGTCAGGGCTCCTTTCAGTTTAAAGCATCTTCCACAAACATGGCAACGGTGTGGCCTTTCCCCTGTGTGAAGTTTCAGGTGTGTTTTTAACGTGCCTACCGCAACAAAGCCTTTGTTACATAAAGGACATGTAAATGGTTTCTCTCCTGCATGACCCATCATATGCACGATAAGACTTTTTTCCCTTTTGAGGAATTTGCCACATACATTGCACTGAAATGGTTTGTCTGATTCTGCATTGCCAATTAGCTGATTTATATTTAATGTGCTCACGGAGCTGTAAGGGGTTACTACAGAGAGGGTTTGAGAGTCACTGGTTGGTTCTGATACTCTGTAATCCTCTTCATCGGGTTCTATTTTGATCTCTTCAATTGTGCTGGTAGGTAGTGAGTCCCTCTCTCTGTTCTCTATAGTTTGTATGTGGTAAAGTTGGGAGGACTTATGTGGGTCATCCTGATCACAGTCACTTTTCACAAAGGGAGGAGAACATGTTAGAATGTTGGTATCAGACTCCAGCCCCTGAAGCTGCTCTTCCTCCTGATTGGTCCTGAGTTCTTCCTGTTCCTCTTTAATCTGTGTGGGGTCTGAGTCCTCCTGCCCCAGACCTGGGGTCCACTCGTGCTCACAGTGCTGCTGCTCAGGGGGAACCTCCTCAGGAACAGGGAGAATGAGCTGCTGGGTATCTGGCAGAAAGGACAGAGGATGAAAGTGTTGTCTAGATCGCCATATTCATAGTGGTGACAAGATGAGATGTAATCTGTCCACGTATTAGGCACTAATATTTTAAAATATTAACTTTGATTATAAATGAATGGGTGTTGTAAAAACTCTAGAGGCTTGCACAGATTATTTAATCAGCCAACAGTATTCGCATGCCATGGTAACTTTATTGCAGTCGATCTGTGCATCTCAGAAAATTGCTTAGTATATTTGCTTCCTGAGATATTACACTAGCGTGTGCTTCCTTCCCTCAAGGTGATATCAGATAATCGCGCACAGCGCGACACCAATACAGGCTACCTGGGACGCAATCAATGTGTAATTTATTGAATTGTTTAGCATAATTAATAACGAGACCTATCTGTAATGGTAGGTAGGTGGCCACAAACCTGCTTTATGTAACTTTATCTTCGGTTGGGTAACGATGTGCAGTTGCCTTCGTAGACGATCGATCTCCTCCTTTGAACGGGAGATTTCTTCCTGGTACTCCGTTATCGTTTTTTCCACTGCCCCAAATATCTCAACAGCCGCCGCAGTTAATCGCTCGGTGAGAAACGTATTCAACAGCTGCAGTTTAGACATTTTCAGATAGATTAATGCTCTTAATTCACAGAATCAACAATATTTATTGCATTTCTTCTCTCAAACGCAAATAAACGGATACACATGCGCAGCCTCTATAGCTCTTGCCCTGGGAAGTTATTGGCTGTGAAGAACAGCTTGCTACATTACCGCCACCTGCTGTGCAGTATGACTGATTTAGAGTGAATAATTATTTCAGCCTTTTGACCAGAACATTTGACACATTAATTAAACTCCAACAGTAGGCTTGGCTATCATAATAGCCAAGTTCATTATGCATAAAATGAAGTTAATAAGAAACAAACCTAGATGATTGAAGTGGTATGTCTCCTCCATGGTCTCTCATAATACTGAAGTCAAAAAAGGTATGTCTCCACTATAGCCTCTGCAGTGACTGATTATCAGATGGTTTGCTATGCAACCCTGCCGGAGCAGAGAGAAGATCTTATTGAACACGCATTTCCTATTTGAAATGATTTGCCAACCGGCTACCTGGTCCACAACGATCTTCTCATTCATGGACTACGCACCCTGCACTATCATCCTAGAACTGCACATTGCCCTTTGCACATTATATGCACCTGATTCTTTTTCAGAAACATATTTTCCCCACCGCACATCATCCTGGTAAAGTGTTTTTTTATTCATACATCTCTACATACATAATGTACACTGAGTGTACAAAACATTAGGAACACATCCTCTTTCCATGACAGACTGACTAGGTGAAAACTATGATCCCTTATTGATGTCACCTTCAAACAGTATAAATGAAGGGAGGAGACCGGTTAAAGGATTTTTAAGCCTTGAGACATGGATTGTGTGTGGGCCATTCAGAGGGTGAATGGGCAAGACAAACTATTGAGAAAAGGGGGATATCAAGTCAGTTGTACAACTGAAATGTGTCTTCCGCATTTAACGCAACCCCTTTAGGTGCCTTTGAACAGGGTATGTCAAGAACTCCAACGCTGCTGGGTTTTTCAAACTCAACAGTTTCCGGTGTGTATCAAGAATGGCCCACCACCCAAAGGACAGTCAACCAACTTGACACAACTGTGAGAAGCATTGGAGTCAACATGGGCCAGCACCCCTGTGGAACGCTCGTAGAGTCCATGCTCCAACAAATTGAGGCTGTTCTTAGGGCAAAAGGGGGTACAACGCAATATTAAGGTGTTCCTAATGTTTTGTACAATCAGTGTAAATGTAGCTTGTAGTTGTTCAATTGGCGTATATAGAGTGCATATCGCATGTGGATTTGTGTAAACTCTGCTATTATGCTGGCTGTATATCCTGTTTATCATCGTCTGTATACTGTTTACTGTGGCAGCACTATTTCACCAAGTCAAATTCCTTTAAATGCAAATGTATTTGGGGAATAAAGGTGATTCTGATCGATGATATCTATGGATGTTTTGTGTGCAAAGGGTGCAAACTCAAGGAGTAGGCTATTTCAAGATCAAAAATGTACCTTTTTAATGAATGGTAAATGTAATGGACAAATATTCATAGGTTTTCACACAAAATGCTGATGTTAGGTCAAATAAAAAGCTACACATTTAATTTGGGTGTCAAGCCAAGGAAGTCCATTACAATAAACGACAACATGTACACAATTCTTCGTTATTGCTGCAAAAAATACTTTCATAAGATGAAATCAAGCCGATACCAATGATATAGTATTACATAGATCAGCACTGAGGGGAGGACGGCTCATAATAATGGCTGGAACGGAGCAAATGGCGTCAAACACGTGGAAATCCTATATTTGATACCATTCCACCGATTCTGCTACAGCAATTACCACGAGCCCGTCTTCCCCAATTAAGGTGCCACCAACATCCTGTGTTATAGATACATTAATATCAAACAACGCATTAGCCTTAAAGGGATAGTTCACCCAAATTGGTTTCCTTACCCTGTAAGCAGTCTATGGACAAGGTATGACCGTTTCCACATGCTAACATTTCAGTGTTTGTGGTGCAAATCCCATTCAAGTCACGTAACTGATATTATCATTTTTCACGCATCATGTCCAAATCATCTGAAAGTATCTGAAATGGATTGTTGATCCTCAGTCACAAATAAATCGGTCCCATGACTTGAATGGGATTTGTGCCACAAATGCTAAATCGTTAGCATGTGAAAACAGTGCCAAGGAAACTAAACCAAAACATGGATTGCCGTCATACCTTGTCCATAGACTACTTACAGGGTAAGGAAACCAATGTAATTTTGTAATTTGGGCGAACTAACCCTTTAATAAAAAAAAAACAGAGTTATTACTAATAGAAGATAGTGACTAAATTGTTGTGACATTTGATAAATTAGCTGGGACTTTTGCTTCTGCCTTAAAATCCACTCAATCTACAAAATGTTCTACAATGTTCTGCATGTTTATTCATGCATACCCTAAGTTTATTCTACCCAGTCGTCCTCTGAGGTTCCTAATGGTATATAGAGTACAATGCGCTCTCAAACTGGGTTCTAACCTCACATTTTCCCCACACAGGTCTCTTTCAACTTTTTGAACTGTGGTGGTGTATTGTCATTTTCTCTCACACCAGAAAATGACAGAAATAAATTCACAATGAAAGGAGGAGTTTTTACTCTGCGAGTGCTCTTCACGTTCTCTCAATATTCTCATTTGATTGAAGCATTTACCACAATCATTGAACCAGTTGTTTCTCTGCCGTGTGTTTCATAGTGTGGCTAGCCAAGTACGCCTTCTGAGTGAAGGATTTGTCACAAACATTGCACTTATATCTTTTCTCCCCCGTGTGTGTCCTCATATGAATTTTCAGGTCTGCATTCAAAGAGAAACATTTGCCACATTCTTCGCACCTGCATGGTTTCTCCCCTGTGTGTCTTATCATATGGGTGGTCAGATTTCCCTTCAGACCAAAGCATTTGCCACATTCAGGGCAGGGATATGGTTTCTCCCCTGTATGGGTCCTCGTATGTTCTGCCAGTTTTTCCTTCCGACTGAAGCTTTTCCCGCAATCATTGCACTGATAGGGTTTCTCTCCTGTGTGAATTTCCTGGTGGCGACTTAGATGAGTCGTTGATGAGAAACATTTTCCACATGAAGTGCACTTAAATGGCCTCTCCCCTGTGTGAGTCTTCTCATGGTCTTCCAGGGATTTTCTCACAGTGAAGCCTTTCCCACAGTGTTTGCACTGAAATGGCTTCTCCCCTGTATGGATCCTCATATGTACTTTCAGGTTGGAACTACAAGTGAAGACTTTAGCACAGGCGTGGCAGAAATGCTTCACTCCCATGTGGGTTTGCAAATGCTTCACCATACTATCTGTAGACCTAAAATCTTTCCCACAAACCCCACAAAGATGGTATTTATCCTTTAAATGAATTTTTTGCACATGACTAACTAGATAAGTCATGAAAACAAAAGACTTCCCACACATCTTGCAACAATGAGGAGCAGTATGGTTTTTATTGGCTGTTGTTACCTTGGGTAACTTGGTGATTTTCCTGCCTCCTGCACTGGTAAGATAACTTTGTCCTTTCTTGTGGGGTAACTTTTTAGTTTTCCTGCCTTCAGCACTGGCAGGAGAGCTTTGTTCTTTCTTGACCCGTGCTCTCAATGTCCGAACTAACCCTAGTGCTGACCGTAGTCCTCCAGTCTCCTCTCCTCTTATACGTGGTGACTTGGAAGTTCTCCTGCCTACTGCACTGGTATTGGTGCTTTGCACTGTCTTGAGGGGTGACTTGGTAGTCTTCCTGCCTCCATCACTGGTATTGGGACTTTGCACGGTCTTAAGGGGTAACTTGGCAGTCTTCCTGCCTACTGCACTGGTATCAGGGCTTTGCACTGTCTTGAGGGGTAACTTGGTAGTCTTCTTGCCTACTGCACTGGTATCAAGGCTTTGCACTGTCTTGAGGGGTAACTTGGTAGTCTTCCTGCCTACTGCACTGGTATCAGGGCTTTGCACTGTCGTGAGGGGTAACTTGGTAGTCTTCTTGACTACTGCACTGGTATCAGGGCTTTGCACTGTCGTGAGGGGTAACTTGGTAGTATTCCTGCCTACTACATTGGTATCTGGGCTTTGCACTGTCTTCAGGGGCAACTTGGTCGTCTTCTTGCCTCCATCACTGGTATCTGGGCTTTGCACTATCTTAAGGGGTAACTTGGTAGTCTTCCTGCTTACTGCACTGGAATGGGAGCTTTGTACTTTCTTGTGGGGTAATTTTTTGGTTCTCCGGCCTCCAACACTTGCTTGCATACTGGTTGTACGTATTAACCCCAACGCTGACAGTAGTCCTCCACTCGCCACTACATCAACACTTCCACTGGTGTTGTTCTGAGCTGCAGGGGATCCTGGATTTTCTACAGAGAGGGACTGGAAGTCACTGGTTGTTAATGATGCCCCATTTCTCTCCCCCTCCGGTTCGGTGTCCATCTCTTCAGTTGTGTTGGTGGTTAGTGAGGGCTGGGGTGGGTCCTGATCATAGTCACTTTCCACACAGGGAGGAGTAAATATGAACTCTATGTCGGGCTCCAGTCCTTGATACTGCTGCTCCTCCTGACTGGTCCTGACCTCCTCTTCCCTTTCAATGTGTGTGGGCTCTGGCTCCTCCTGGCCTAGACTGGGGCTCCACTCCTGCTCACAGTGCTGCTTCTCAGGGGGAACCTCCTCTGGGACAGGGAGAGTGAGCTGCTGGGCATCTGGGGGGGGGGGGGGGGGTAAATTATATTAACATTCAGTTTGTGGCAGAAATGTATTTTTGTTTATATATTTCATTACATTTGTTTACAGTTGTTGGCAGCCTGGCTGCAACAATTGTATTTGCAACAACTCTAGCGATGCCATTGATCTAGTAACGTTAGTGATGAAGAAATGAAAAGCCCGCACACGTAATATAGTTAGCTAGCTAGTCGCTCCCCGGTGCTTTACCGCACCCAAAAACACTGGGGAGCTACTACCGTGTGCGGGACTTTCAATTCTTCATCTATATAATTGTTTAGCCCAGCAACGTTACTCGAGTTTAGGATGTGCACATCACCCTCCTATTTTTTATAATCTAGTTAGCAGTGGCCACTACTAACCTGCTTTATGTAACTTTAAGTCGGGTTTCAAAGCCAAATCCAGAAGCCTCTGTAGACGTTCGATCTCCTCCTTCGAACTGGAGATTTCTTCCTGTAACTCGGTTATTGTTTTTTCCACTGCCCCAAATATCTCAACAGTTGCCTCCGTCAAGCGCTGTGAGAGAAACACATTCAACTGCTGTAGTTTGGACATTTTGAGGGAAATTAAAGTCAATACGTTTATGCTATTTCTGCTCACTCCGTAGCTCTGCTCAAACAAAGATGGCGGAAGTGAAACCACAAGGGCGGCGGGAGTGACGAACCAAAGATTGAAACTCTGTGGACGACCTACTCTGCATTTAGTCACGTGGTCTATAAAGAGTGACGATATTGCGGTACCGAAACCCTACCAACAGAGGGCGTTAAGCACAAGAGCAGATGAATGTTAGTCATTTTCCCTCAGATAACAAAAAAATGTATAGACACGGGCCTCATTCGAAGTAACAAAATGTTGACACTGTATCTAGGTTTCCATCCGATAGCGACAGATTTTCCCAACAGTGGTGTTTCCACCAAACAGATTTAGTGCGGATAAAAATCAGTGCGTGATGACATAGTACATGAAAAGTTACTTTTTGTGTGAACTAAGTACAAATCTTCATGTGTTTCCATCGCATTTTCCCATAGTCTGTCACAAAACTGTTGCGTTAAATAGCAAAGTGCCTACTCTGGTTTCAGAACCTGCGATCTTGCCAACAGATACAGTTGGTAGGCTAGTCTATGGGGTCAATTTCACGCCATATGTATTGAATTCAAAATAAAATAAATCGTTAACATGAAAAATAGTTAAGAATGTAAACATATTTTCGAGTACGGGTGTATTAATGGATGTTGAAATCAAAAACCAAACAATTGAAAGCATAATGTATAGAATTGTAAACTGAAATAAGGCTATTAAAGCAAAACCCAAAAATTTGTAATCAACAAATTTTAAAGAGAGAGCAAAACTCTATGACAATTTATTTCAAAAATATATTTGAACACGATAGACAGGCTTTTTTCTATTGCCTACTTAAGTAGACGTCTGACGTCATCACTACGCGTCAAATTTTCCACCATGCCCGCATGTTAAGAACATGCTGACACAAGGGGGAGATTTGGCGCGTAGTGGTGACGTCAGAACGTCTACTTAAGTAGGCAAAAGAAAAAAAAGCATGTCCATCATGTTCATTGATTGGGTTAAGACGAACCGTCACTCCAAAACCAGCGGACCAATGGAGACTCATTGTCTACGCTTCCCTCTAAACCCGCCTTTCATGGAAAAAATGATGCCAAAACTCGCAATCGAAAAGACTGGCAGTGAAAGCAAAGAAAAAGACATCGAAAACAAAGATACGAGTAGCGTAACCCAAAGGTTGTACACATGCAGGCAAGAAAGAGCCTAGGCAAAATGTATTCAATAAGATTGGTTGCTGGAAAAGTTTAACCGAAAACGTTTTTGGCATTCGTTTAAAAATGTATTTTTTTCATAATTTGTCAGAGTTTTGCGGTCGCTTTAAAATTATTTGCTTACAAGTTTTGGGGTTTTGTCTTATTTTTGTTTAAAATTCTACAAATTTTGCTTTCAATTGTTTGGTTTTTGATTTCAACATCCATTATTTCACCCGTCCTCGAAAATATGTTTACATTCAACTTTATTTTTCATGTTCACAATTTATTTTATTTTGAATTAAATACATATGACGTGAAATTTACAGGAGATTATTATGGATAAGAGCGATAATATTTTGTTTGTCAAGCATCGATCATCATGCCACCTGGAAAATACCCTCGATATTTATTGGAAAGGAGCATCAAACTCATCACCTTGCACTTTCACCACCCTGTGACGTTCATCATAACTGATTTAATTTGTAGCCTTGTCAATAAACTGCATACCCACCCATCACACCATTAAAAGGTGGAAAAATCTTATCAATCACACCATTCATATATATGGTGAATGTGGCATCCCACGTGTGGTACGCGTGTGCACCTTTCCCGACGAGTAGTAATGGGAGGACCACACAACATGTCATCGTGTGACTTCAAGTTTACTTCGATATGGTTATTTTATCAACATTTGCACATAAAAGCGTTCACAGCGCCATTTCTCGCTTAATAATTTTACCGACACAAAAATATACCACCGTGTCAAACGAACTAATTATCTGTCGGCATTTATAAAATCGTACCGAAACTTCCTTTTTCCATCACAGCTGTCGTTTTCATATATATATATATATATATTTTAATACAGTATGACTTTACTCAAACTGGATGGAAACGTGGTTAGGGACTATTTAGAACACCGAAGGACAATGCTGTATGGTTATGTCTAAAAGGGGTATAGTCTGTCAGAATGGACTTTTTGTAACAGGTTAGGAGAGTTAACATAGCAGGTTAGGATAATTAGGTTAAGGTTAGGAAAAGAGTTAGGGTTGGCAAAAAGACCAAGATTTAACACCACATTTATATGGGGTTTGATCATCCTGGCCAAGTGGGTTGTTTATGTTTTAAGTTTAGGGGTGTGTCTTGGGGTAAAGTGGGCTGTAAAAGCTTCTGTTTAGGCTTTTGTCAGTGCTCAAATATGGCCGTCTCACTTCCATTAGACTGCAGATGAAGTTGTTTATGATGATGTGAAATAGCCCAGAGGTTGAATTTGGATATTGAGGACTTTATAACTCATCCTGATCCTCATACTCAATATAGTTTGCAAAAGTTCAATCATTAAGGTGTTCTGAATACTCACTAACTTAATACATTATGCAATATATAATTCAGTTTCCTATTCTATGTGCTTAGTGGGAATGTATGTTAGCGGTTATACATGTTATCATCATATCTTTTCTATTAGCCGTGGGAAATGTCATACACCTATTTACCTTATAACCTACAGTATGAGCATGGCACAATCATTTACATTACTCACGCTTGCTGTTTAACATATCTGCTTACTCTTACAATTATAACCTTTCTCAACCAATGGAAGTAACTCTTGCAATGTATTTGTGTGTCAAACTTACCCAAATTCTCGTAATTGCAATCACATCTGGCTCCGAGGATCTTCCCTCAAGAGACAAGGCCATTTCCCAAACTATTTAATAAAATGTCATATTGCATTCAGTCTCTGTTCTCAATTCAGTTAATCGTTAACTAGATTTAAATGCCTTAAGTAGCCTAAGCATACACACTAAAGCCAAAACATGTTTTTAAAATGATTTCAATTCAATATCTATTTTATTATAACATTTGCTAAGCTGCATGGCGGCAAAAGACAAAGGAGAGCGCTTATTTTTTTTACTTTTATTTTCCATTTTTTCACAGCAGAGATATTACAGACAAAGTAAAACTATGCCTCAATAACAACACCGTTACATGAACATCCTAAAACATGACAGCACCGATTTTACATATATTCTCAGCTTGGTAGACAAAAAACAAACAATAAATTACCACAGAATGTGGGAGGGTGTAGGACTGTGTCTATCCTACAGTAACAGCAGTTCAGTGGTCACTAGATGCATTTATATATATTTACAGCATCTTCACCTTTTAAAACTTTTTTTTTTTTTACTATTACTGTGATATATGGTCTTGTCTCACCTAGTTACCTTAAGACAGGGTTTCCCAAAGTCGGTCCTGGGTCCCCCCTGGGTGAACTTTTTTATTTTCTTCCCCCTAGCACTACATAGCTGATTGTTATAACCAACACATCAAACTTTGATTATTTGAAATCAGTTGTGTAGTGCTAAGCAAAAAACTAAAAACGTGCACCCGGGGGGGGCCTAGGACCTACTTTGGGAAACCTTGCCTTAAGATGAACGCAGTAAATGTAAGTCACTCTGGATAAGATCTAAATGTATATCACACTACATGGTTCTGTGTACATTACATGTCTGTCACTGAATGATCACTGCATGAGATTTCATTGTTCTCCCAAAGATGAATGAGTGAAAATTCTTGAGGGGTTAGGGGCTAATTAGAAACTCTATTCTGAAAGTGACCCTCTTAAGTTCAGAAACATGTGACATTGGAAGGAATGCAAAGTGAGTCACTAGGAGTGCGGTGTTGGTTTGGAATTGGGGGCACTGTTTGTGCATGTTCTTCATGTGCTTTCTCAGGGTCACCACATGACTAAAGCTTCTGCTGCACTGGCTGCACTGAAACAGTTTCCAGTTCTTTCCAATGTAATCCGTTGGTGGAGACTTCGTTTACTTGCTGAGACAAAGGATTTCTCACAAAAATGGCACTTATATGGTCTCTCCCCCGTGTGGTTCCTCATATGCACGGTCAGGCTGCTCGAGTGTTTGAAGCATTTGCCACATTCTTCGCACCGATACGGTTTCTCCGCTGTATGAGTCCTCATATGCTCTTTCAGGTTTTGCTGCTGCCTGAAGCCTTTGCCACATTTTTGGCACCAATATGGTCTCTCTCCTGTGTGGACACGCATATGCGTTCTCAGTTTAGCATTACAATGGAAACATTTGCCACAAATATGACAAAAAGGTTTTTCTGCAATGTGAGATTGTTGGTGTTCTATCATACATTGAGAAGAGTTCATGTTTTTTCCACACACACCACATATATGTTTCGCATCATTTGCATGTACTGTTTGCGCATGATTAATTAAAGCCACCAAAAATTTAAAAGACTTCCCACACACTTTGCAACAACAAGGAGCAGCATTGCCATGACTGGCTGATTTCTGATTGGGCAACACATCGGTTTTCCAGCCCTCTGCAGAGGTATTGGAATTTTGGCTCTCATTTGTCCGCATTCTCTTTGATTTGAGTAGCTTTAACACTGGTAGTAGCTTTAACACTGGCACCCCCCCATTAACATTTTCACTGACTTCACATTGAGCTCCATTTACTACAGGGAAGGGCGGAGAGTAACTGTTTGATTCTGTTCCTCTGTAAACCTCGCCATCAGGTTCAGTTTCCATCTCTGTAGTTGTGCTGAAGCATACTAAGTCCCTCTCTCTGGTCTGCGTTGTTAGGGTTTGGGAAAGATGTGAGGGCTGAGGGGGGTCCTGATCATAGTCATTTTTCACACAGGAAGGAATGAATATGAACTCTTTGATATCAGACTCCAGCCCCTGAAGCTGCTCTTCCTCCTGTCTGGTCATGATCTCCTCCGGTTCCTCTTTAATCTGTGTGTGCTCTGGGTCCTCCTGTTCCTCTTTAATCTGTGTGGGGTCTGAGTCCTCCTGCCCCAGACCTGGGCTCCACTCCTGCTCACAGTGCTGCTGCTCAGGGGGAACCTCCTCAGGGACAGGGACAGTGAGCTGCTGGGGTTCTGGAGTGATGGAGAAGGTAACATAAGGGAAATAGGCCAACATAAGATGTACAATACTTTGATACTGTTCATCTTATAGTCTGATACTAAGACTTGCGGGTGATTCCTCACGAAACTAGAACAAAACCATGATTTGGGGGATTTTCACAAAATGTAATCCATAGAAGGTTCCTTTTGGAAGAAGGATTCTTGAAATACACTGCTCCAAAAAATAAAGGGAACACTTAAACAACACAATGTAACTCCAAGTCAATCACACTTCTGTGAAATCAAACTGTCCACTTAGGAAGCAACACTGATTGACAATACATTTCACATGCTGTTGTGCAAATGGAATAGACAACAGGTGGAAATTCTAGGCAATTAGCAAGACACCCCCAATAAAGGAGTGGTTCTGCAGGTGGGGACCACAGACCACTTCTCAGTTCCTATGCTTCCTGGCTGATGTTTTGGTCACTTTTGAATGCTGGCGCTGCTTTCACTCTAGTGGTAGCATGAGACGGAGTCTACAACCCACACAAGTGTCTCAGGTAGTGCAGCTCATCCAGGATGGCACATCAATGCGAGCTGTGGCAAGGTTTGCTGTGTCTGTCAGCGTAGTGTCCAGAGCATGGAGGCGCTACCAGGAGACAGGCCAGTACATCAGGAGACGTGGAGGAGGCCGTAGGAGGGCAACAACCCAGTAGCAGGACCGCTACCTCCGCCTTTGTGCAAGGAGGAGCAGGAGGAGCACTGCCAGAGCCCTACAAAATTACCTCCAGCAGGCCACAAATGTGCAAGTGTCTGCTCAAACGGTCAGAAACAGACTCCATGAGGGTGGTATGAGGGCCCGACGTCCACAGGTGGGGGTTGTGCTTACAGCCCAACACCGTGCAGGACGTTTGGCATTTGCCAGAGAACACCAAGATTGGCAAATTCGCCACTGGCGCCCTGTGCTCTTCACAGATGAAAGCAGGTTCACACTGAGCACATGTGACAGACGTGACAGAGTCTGGAGACGCCGTGGAGAACGTTCTGCTGCCTGCAACATCCTCCAGCATGACCGGTATGGCGGTGGGTCAGTCATGGTGTGGGGAGGTATTTCTTTGGGGGGGCGCACAGCCCTCCATGTGCTCGCCAGAGGTAGCCTGACTGCCATTAGTTACCGAGATGAGATCCTCAGACCCCTTGTGAGACCATATACTGGTGTGGTTGGCCCTGGGTTCCTCCTAATGCAAGACAATGCTAGACCTCATGTGGCTGGAGTGTGTCAGCAGTTCCTACAAGAAGAAGGCATTGATGCTATGGACTGGCCCGCCCGTTCCCCAGACCTGAATCCAATTGAGCACATCTGGGACATCATGTCTCGCTCCATCCACCAACGCCACGTTGCACCACAGACTGTCCAGGAGTTGGCGGATGCTTTAGTCCAGGTCTGGGAGGAGATCCCTCAGGAGGCCATCCGCCACCTCATCAGGAGCATGCCCAGGCGTTGTAGGGAGGTCATACAGGCACGTGGAGGCCACACACACACACACACACACACTACTGAGCCTCATTTTGACTTGTTTTAAGGACATTACATCAAAGTTGGATCAGCCTGTAGTGTGGTTTCCACTTTAATTTTGATTGTGACTCCAAATCCAGACCTCCATGGGTTGATAAATTGGATTTCCATTGATTATTTTTGTGTGATTTTGTTGTCAGCACATTCAACTATGTAAAGAAAAAAGTATTTAATAAGATTATTTCATTCATTCAGATCTAGGATGTGTTATTTTAGTGTTCCCTTTATTTTTTTGAGCAGTGTATATCTTAAAGCATGATTAAGAAATAATGATTTGAAGTTGGAATATTGTAACAATTTGTCCTTAACCAGGCCTCTTATGACAATGTTTCATCTGTAGGTGCTACAAAGCAAAAGTGTCATTTGAAGCTTTACCGCTTGCTCTGTAATGAGTAGTATTTTATGTTCAACAATATATTGAAACATTTGCCATAAAATATGGTATATTTTCAATATTTATGTTTATATTTGTCAGTATTCATAAATTTAAGCAAATCGTTAGAAATGTAAATACTACTCATATTACAGAGCAAGCGGTAAAGTTACATATGTCACGTATGTTTACTCTGTAGCACCTACAAATGAAACAGTCTTAAAAGGAGGCCTGGGTAAGTCCAAAATGTCACAAAAAGCCTAGTCCACCTTCAATTAATCATTTCTGAATTAGAAAAACATTGTCGACGCAATGTGGAAATTTGTCTTTGGCTTCACCCCATCAAAACAGACATTAATACACCATCATGAGCATATTCTCAAAATCACGTTGTACTGTGTAAACCATACAAAGTGCTACAGTGCCATTGCAGATATATATATATATATATATATATATATATATATATATATATATATATATATATATATATATATATATATATATATATATATATAGTCATTGGTCTAAATCTGGTCTATTTCAAATCTCTCATTGATTGAGACAGGTGGGCTGCTACCTTAGCCCTTGATCATGACTCATTTCCATTACATGACACTAGAGTCATTGGACGAAGGCATCCAATGACTATGGGGGGGGGGGGGTGGAAGAGTTTGTTATGCTCCACAATGCTCAATCTGAACATTAACACACGTCGCTTGCGTAAGGTATTGGAAGTAGAAGGATTTTATCTTTCATATCAGCGAGAAATCATTGAAAAAAAAATGAAAAAAAAAGGTTAAATTGATACCCACATTGATAAGGTTAGTCTTCCCACATGGCCATATCTCCATGTTACAGAGCTTGTTTACGGAAAACAGACAGAAGACAAGAGGCGAACTACCTGTCTAAATGAGCTATCTAGCATGCTCTGAACAACTGTGTAAGCGTAACTCGGGAAGTGCAGGCCCCCATAGCTGTATGGATCTTTAACAGCTACAGTAAGTCTACCTTTCTTATTTGAAGGATTCTTTCTCGCTGACGAAAGTTAAAGGGCCATGTGTTTCAAAAGCCATTTCACAAGCGATGATTATTGACGTTCCGAAACGTTAAAACAGCGTTGGGATTGAAGTTCACGAGGCAGTCGTGGGAGAAGCAAATGTCTGAGAACTGCAGAGAGAAGGCAGAATGCCTCCTAGAGTTTGAGAGCTAGGTCCACCACAAAGTACCACATGTCATGATGACACTCAACTGTCTCGATCAATGAGTAAAACATTTTAAATATACAAGATGGTGGCGTAGACATCGTTGGACTACTTAATGGAGCAAAACAATTTAATAAAGGAGCATTTTCTAAATTCAAACGCAATTTGACAGACATTTTAGAAGATACTATCTTGGTTCTCGTTTCGACAAAATAATAAATAATGTAGCGCCAAGTTAAGGGTGGTTGACAGTTCTCTGTTCTGTGGGGAGCTTCTCAAACTCTGAATTAGGGTTGACCCCGCCCCCCCAAAAATATTGGTTGACCGAAAGTAATCTGTTCTTTCGACCAAGCGATTGGTTGAAATTTTTAAACGTGTACACTACCAGTCAAAAGTTTCAGAACACCTACTCATTCAAGGGTTTCTCTTTATTTTTACTGTTTTCTACATTGTAGAATAATATTGAAGACAACGAAACTATGAAATAACACATGGAATCATGTAGTAACCAAAATAAGTGTTACACAAATATTTTATATTTGAGATTCTTCAAATAGCCACCCTTTGCCTTGATGAAAGCTTTGCATACTCTTGGCATTCTCTCAACCAGCTTCACTTGGAATGCTTTCCCAACAGTATTGAGGGAGTTCCCACATATGCTGAGCACTTGTTGGCTGCTTTTCCTTCACTCTGCGGTCTGACTCATCCCAACCAACTCAATTTGGTTGCGGTCACCTCCCGAGTGGCGCAGTGGTCTAAGGCACTGCATCGCAGCGCGAGCTGTACCACTAGAGATCCTGGTACGAGTCCAGGCTCTACGCAACCGGGAGACCTATGGGGCGGCGCACAATTGGCCCAGCGTTGTCCGGGTTAGGGGAGGGTTTGGCCGGCAGGAATGTTCTTGTCGCATTGCACACTAGTGACTCCAGTGGTGGGCCGGGCGAAATGCACGCTGACACGGTCGCCAGGTGTTTCCTCCGACACATTGGCGAGGCAGGCTTCTGGGTTAAGCGGGCATTGTGTCAAGAAGCAGTGCGGCTTGGCTGGGTTGTGTTTCGGAGGACGCACGGCTCTCGACCTCCAACCTCTCCTGAGGCGAGTTGCAGCGATGGGACAAGACTAACAACCAATTGGATACCACGGAATTGGGGAGGAAAAAGGCTTAAAATAAAATTATTATTATTTGGTTGAGGTCGGGGGATTGTGGAGACCAGGTCATCTGATGCAGCACTCCATCACTTTCCTTATTTGGTAAAACAGCCCTTACACAGCCTGGAGAAGTGTTGGGTCATTGTCCTGTTGAAAAACACTATAGTCCCACTAAGCCCCGATGGGATGGCATATTGCTGCAGAATGCTGTGGTACCCATGCTTGTTAAGTGTAACTTGAATAAAAAATAAATAAAATCAGTGTCACCAGCAAAGCAACCCCACACCATAACACCACCTCCTCCATGCTTTACGGTGGGAAATACACATGCGGAGATCATCCGTTCACCAACACTGCATTTCACAAAGACAGCAGTTGGAACCAAAAATCTCTATTTGGACTCCAGACCAAAGGACAAATTTCCACCTGTCTAATGTCCATTGCTCATGTTTCTTGGCCCAAGCAAGTCTTGTTATTATTATTGGTGTCCGTTAGTGGTTTCTTTGCAGCAATTCAACCATGAAGTCCTGATTCATACAGTCTCCTCTGAACAGTTGAAGTTGAGATGTGTCGTTTACTTGAACTCTGTGAAGCATTTATTTAGGCTGCAATTTCTGAAGCTTGTAACTCTAATGAACTTATCCTCTGCAGCAGAGGTAACTCTGGGTCTTCCATTTCTGTGGCGGTCCTCATGTGAGCCAGTTTCAGCATAGCGCTTGATGGTTTTTGCGACTGCACTTGAAGAAACTTTCCAAGTTCTTGAAATGTTCCGTATTGACTGACCTTCATGTCTTAAAGTAATGATGGACTGTCGTTTCTCTTTGCATATTTGAACTGTTCTTGCCTGTTATGGGAATTATTCTATCCCAATTATAATAATTAACAATCAATAGGCCTTGACTAATTCCCAAGGTTTGTAAGACAATGGGTTAATAATTAGGCAAAGACTCAGCATCTGCAAAAAGTTCATACGGTTTATTCAGAGAACTTTCTGCCCAACATTAACAAAGAAGTTCATCTTATCCTCTCTCTCCGCTTACGCACACACCTCCACACAAACAGTAGATAACCTACGCACATACATACACACAAACAGTAGGTGAATAGTATCCCTCCCCGGACTTCTCACCACTGTTAATCACTATCCAGCGCTGCCTGTTCCTTTCCCCCGAGATTAAGGGAACATTACATTTACATTACATTTAAGTCATTTAGCAGACGCTCTTATCCAGAGCGACTTACAAATTGGTGCATTCACCTTATGATATCCTTATGAACCTTGAAGGCTACTCCCGGTCTCTTTTCACACACACACACACACACACACACATACATTTCTCTCCCTTCCGGGTCTCTACTAGACCTTATGGGACTAACGTTCAGTACTTTAATTATTCATTACCCATGCTACATAACTACTAATTAATAATGGATTCTTCATTCATTTACCTTTATTAGATAATTCTCTTATCATTGCCATAATATGGACTTGGTCTTTTCCAAAATAGGGCTCTCTTCTGTATACCCACCTACCTTGTCGTCACAACACAACTGATTGGTTCAAACACATTAAGAAGGAAAGAAATTCCACAAATTAACGTAAGGCACACCTGTTAATTGAAATGCATTCCAGGAGATTACCTCATGAAGCTGGTTGAGAGAATGCCAAGAGGGTGCAAAGCTTTCATCAAGAAAAAAAAAGTGGCTATTTGAAGAATCTTAAAAATATTTTGATTTGTTTAACACTTTTTTGGTTACTACAAGATTCCATATGTTATTTCAAAGTTGATGTCTTCACTATTATTCTACAATGTAGAAAATAGTAAAAATAAAGAAAAACCCTTGAATGAGTAGGTGTTCCAAAACTTTTGACCTATAGGGTGTTTCAGTATATGGAAAAATACACTGTTTTAATAAAATCAACTTTATGCATTGAGCTTGTCTGATGCTTAAAGCTTACAGTTTGATTAAATGCCTTGAGGGCGCCAGAGATCTAGAAGAAGAAAAACCTTAACCAACTATCCTCCTCCCGCTCCTGATGGCTTTGGCACCTTCTGCCGTTACCCTCCTGAAGTTGCCTGTAATAGGCAACATGAGGAGTCGGCAACCTTTCTCATGTGGAATGGCAATTTATCTTACAATTTCTACCGATCTGCGTGCCAGTTATGGTTTTCATATGCACTTTTTCGTGAAACAGTTATTTAATTTATAATAAACGTCTTCATGTCTCAAAATCATTCATGTGGTTAATTAAAATTATAAACCTAAAAAGTAACTTATTTTACCATTTCCAACTATGTAGAAATAGCCTACATAAAGCAAACAAATAAAAACATTGCAACCTGCAGGTAAAAAAAAACCCTGATAAAATATCCTATAAATCACATTGTTGCAGACAGGCCATGTGTAGCCAAACTTGAAACGTATAAAATATTCTGGGCCTTCAGAGTTTCCTGTGCCAGTAAGCTTGGGACAGACACAGCTGTAGGCTATTTGTGCAAGGGATAAGAAGCAGTGCTTGATTTGGGCAGGAGCTCACCGGAGACGAGTACCGGCACCTCAAATGTTCTACTGCTTGAGCTCCTGTTCCTCTTATAGAATATTAGCTCAAAAGTATTGTGGAGCTCCTGCACCTAAATATAAAAGAGTACCAGCACCCAAAATGAAAATCGGAACCTAGTCAAGCACTAATAAGAAGTAATCAGGTAGGCCTATTTTATGATGTTTCCATTGGATCAGAGCATGACATTTTTCCCTTTCACGCTGAGTGGTTATCAAAAGGGAGAGAGCTGGAAAGATTTTTCAAACACATTGAGGAAGTATTGTAATCCTCAATGGATGTAAAAACAGACTTAGTTTGCCTGCTGTTTGAGGTGAAGAAAACCTTACTTTGAGAAGGGAGGTGCATGACGATGCGGTACGGAGCTTGATTTGACCTCTGCATGCCTCGGGAGGCTGAGCAATTTCGTCACACCCTCCATATGGAGCCTACGACCACATTTCCGGATCAAGCATAAATTGTCTTTTAGTCTAGGCCTGCCTCTGCAATGGATTAGTTCACTGAGATGGGCACATATATACAGTGCATTCGGAAAGTATACAGACCCCTTGCCTTTTTCCAAATGTTACGTTACAGCCTTATTCTAAACTGGATTAAATATTTCCTCAATCTACACACAATTCCGCATAATGACAAAGCAAAAACAGGTTTAGAAGTTTTAGCAAATTTACTACATATCAAAAACTGAAATACCTTATTTACATAAGTATTCAGACCCTTTGCTATGAGACTAGAAGTTGAGCTCAGGTGCATCCCGTTTTCATTGATCATCCTTGAGATGTTTCTACAACTTGGAGTCCATATGTGGTAAATTCAAATGATTGGACATGATTTATAAAAAGCACACACCTGTCTATATAAAGGTCCCACAGTTGACAGTGCATGTCAGAGCAAAAAAACAAGCCATGAGGTCGAAGGAATTGTCTGTGGAGTTGAGAGACAGGATTGTATCAAGAAACAGATCTGGGGAAGGGTACCAAAAACATTTCTGCAGCATTGAAGGTCCCCAAGAACACAGTGGCCTACATCACTCTTAAAATGGAAGAAGTTTGGAACCACCACTTTCTAGAGCTGGCCGTCCGACGAAACTGAGCAATCGGGGGAGAAGCGCCTTAGTCAAGGAAGGATGTGACCAAGAACCCGATAGGAACTCTGGACCTCTGTCAGAGTGACCATGTGGAGAAACTTCCAGAAGGACAACCATCTCTGTAGCACTCCATCAATCAGGCCTTTATGGTAGAGTGGCCAGACGGAAGCCACTCCTCAGTAAAATGGAAATGACAGCCCGCTTGGAGTTTGCCAAGATGCACCTAAAGACTCAAACCATGAGGAATAAGATTCTCTGGTCTGATGAAACCAAGATTTAAGTCTTTGGCCTGAATGCCAAGCATCAGGTCTGGAGGAAACCTGGCACCATCCCTACGGTGAAGTATGGTGGTGGCAGTATCATGCTATGGGGATGTTTTTCAACAGCAGGGACTGGGAGACTAGTCAGGATCGAGGGAAAGATGAACGGAGCAAAGTACATAGAGATCATTTTTGTACTTTTGCCCCCTTTTCTCCCCAAATTGGTAGTTACAGTCTTGTCCCATCTCTGCAACTCCCGTACGAATTCGGGAGAGGCGAAGGTCAAGAGCCATGCATCCTATGAAACACGACCCTGCCAAGCCAGACTGCTACTTGATACACTGCTCACTTAACCCGGAAGCCAGCCTCACCAATGTGTCGGAGGAAAGAAATAGTACAACTGCCGACTGAAGTCAGCTTGCAGGGGGATGACCCGCCACAAGGTGTCGCTAGAGCATGATGGGACAAGGAAATCATGGCCAGCCAAACCCTCCCCTAACCCAGACAACGCTGGGCCAATTGTGCCTACAGAGAGATCCTTAATGAAAACTTGCTCCAGAGTGCTCAGGACCTTTGCCCCAGTCTAAGGTTCACCTTCCAACAGGACAACAACAGCACACAGCCAAGACAACGCAGGAGTGGCTTCAGGACAAGTCTCTGAACGTCCTTGAGTGGACCAGCCAGAGCCCGGACTTGAACCTGATCGAAGATCTCTGGAGAGACCTGAAAAAATAGCTATGCAGCGACGCTCCCCATCCAACCTGACAGAGATTGAGAGGATTTTTTTTTTAACCTTTATTTAACTAGGCAAGTCAGTTAAGAACAAATTCTTATTTTCAATGACGGCCTCGGAACAGTGGGTTAACTGCCTGTTTAGGGGCAGAACGACAGATTTGTACCTTGTCAGCTCGGGGATTCAAACGTGCAACCTTTTGGTTACTAGTCCAACGCTCTAACCACTAGGCTACCATGCCGCCCCAATGCAGAGAAGAATGAGAGAAACTCACCAAATACAGGTGTGCCAAGATTGTAGTGCCATGTCCAAGAAGACTCGAGGCTGTAATCGCTGCCAAAGGTGCTTCAACAAGTACTGAGTAAAGGGTCTGATTACTTAGGTAAATATGTTTTTTATTAATTTGTAAAAATGTCTAAACCTGTTTTTGCTTTGTCATTATGGAGTATTGGGTGTAGATTGATGAGAAAAAAAACAATTTAATCTGTTTTAGTATAAGGCTGTAACGTAAAAAAATGTGGAAAAGTCAAGTGGTCTGAATTAGATGTCAACCGATTAATCGGAATGGCCGATTAATTAGGGCCGATTTCAAGTTTTCATAACAATTGGAAATCAGTATTTTTGGATGCCGATTTGGCAAATTTTTTTTTTTTTTTTTAGACCATTATTTAACTAGGCAAGTCAGTTAACCTCTACGGGCTAGGGGGCAGCATTGAGAATTTTGGAAAAAATATGTGCCCATTTTTAACTGCCTCCTACACCAACTCAGAAGCTAGAATATGCATATTATTGTTAAGGTTTGGATAGAAAACACCCTAAAGTTTCTAAAACTGTTTGAATGGTGTCTGTGAGTATAACAGAACTCCTATGGCAGGCAAAAACCTGAGAAGGTTTCATGCAGGAAGTACCCTGTCTGACAAGGTGTTGTTGTTCTTGCTTCTGTTTATTGAAGAGTCAGGATCTTAGCTGTAACGTGACAATTCCTAGGGCTCCAATAGGCTCTCAGAACCCGGGAAAAACCTGAACGATGACGAGGCAGCCTCAGGCTGAAACACAGAATCCCCTTTTCCAAGTGTCCCATCAGAGGACAATTGAATTAGGCGCGTGCGTGATTCGACCCCGTGGAGTATTTTCCTTCGGCTGTTTAGCTAATTGCAGATTCCCGGTCGGAATATTATCGCTTTTCTACGAGATAAATTGCATAAAAATTGATTTTAAACAGCGGTTGACATGCTTCGAAGTACGGTAATGGAATATTTAGAAATGTTTTGTCACGTTCTGCGCCATGCGCACGACCGTGATTTAGCATTCTGATAGTGTCTAGAACGCACGAACAAAACGCCGCTGTTTGGATATAACGATGGATTATTTGGGACCAAACCTACATTTGTTATTGAAGTAGAAGTCCTGGGAGTGCATTCTGACGAAGAACAGGAAAGGTAAGACCATTTTTCTTATAGGAAATGTGATTTTGGTGAAGGCTAAACTGGGTGGGTGTCTAAATAGCTAGCCCGTGATGGCTGGGCTATGTACTTAGAATATTGCAAAATGTGCTTCATCCGAAAAGCTATTTTAAAATCAGACATATCGAGTGCATAGAGGAGTAATGTATCTATAATTCTTAAAATAATTGTTATGCTTTTTGTGAACGTTTATCGTGAGTAATTTAGCAAATTGTTAGTAAATTCCCCGGAAGTTTGCGGGGGGTATGCTTTTTCTGAACGTCACATGCTAATGTAAAAAGCTGGTTTTTGATATAAATATGAACTTGATTGAACAGACATGCATGTATTGTATAACATAATGTCCTAGGTGTGTCATCTGATGAAGATCATCAAAGGTTAGTGCTGCATTTAGCTGTCTTCTGGGTTTTTGTGACATTATATGCTAGCTTGAAAAATGGGTGTCTATTTCTGGCTGGGTACTCTGCTGACATAATCTAATGTTTTGTTTTCGTTGTAAAGCCTTTTTGAAATCGGACAGTGTGGTTAGATTAACGAGAGTCTTGTCTTTAAATAGCTGTAAAATAGTCATATGTTTGAGAAATTTAAGTAATAGCATTTCAAAGGTTTTGAAAATCGCGCCACAGGATTCAACTGGCTGTTACGTAGGTGGGACGATTTGGTGCCACCTAGCCCAGAGAGGTTAAATGTAAAAGGTAGGCAGCAGCAGGCTCGTAAGCATTCATTGAAACAGCACTTTCGTGCGTTTGCCAGCAGCCCTTCGCAATGCATTGCGTTGCTTATGACTTCAAGCCTGTCAACTCCCAAGATTAGGCTGGTGTAACCGATGTTAAATGGCTAGCTAGTTAGCCGGGTGCGAGCTAATAGCGTTTCAAACGTCACTCGCTCTGAGACTTGGGAGTAGTTGTTCCCCTTCCTCTACATGGGTAGCGCTGCTTCGAGGGTGGCTGTTGTCGATGTGTTCCTGGTTCGAGCCCAGGTAGGAGCGAGGAGGGGGACGGAAGCTATACTGTTACACTGGCAATACTAAAGTGCCTATAAGAACATCCAATAGTCAAAGGTATATGAAATACAAATTGTATAGAGAGAAATAGTCCTATAATTCCTATAATAACTACAACCTAAAACTTCTTACCTGGGAATATTGAAGACTCATGTTAAAAGGAACCACCAGCTTTCATATGTTCTCATGTTCTGAGCAAGGAACTTACACGTTAGCCTTTTTACATGGCACATATTGCACTTTTACTTTCTTCTCCAACACTTTGTTTTTGCATTATTTAAACCAAATTGAACATGTTTCATTATTTATTTGAGGCTAAATAGATTGATATATTATATTCAGTTAAAATAAGTGTTAATTCAGTATTGTTGTAATTGTCATTATTACAAATCGGCCGATTTAAATCGGTATCGGCTTTTTTTGGGCCCTCCAATAATCGGTATCGGCGTTAAAATCATAATCGGTCGACCTCTAGTCTGAATACTTTCTGAATGCACTGTATATACAGTTGAAGTCGGAAGTTTACATACACTTAGGTTGGAGACATAAAAACTTATTTTTCAACCACTCCACAGACTGTGCCTTTAAAACAGCTTGCAAAATTCCTGAAAATGAAAGTCATGGCTTTGGAAGCTTCTGAATTAATTAATTGCAATTCATCTGATCACTCTTCATAACATTCTGGAGTATATGCAAATTGCCATCATACAAACTGAGGCAGCAGACTTTGAAAATTAATATTTGTGTCATTCTCAAAACGTTTGGCCACGACTGTACAATTGAAGTTGGAAGTTTACATTCACTAAGTTGACTGAAAATTCCAGAAAATTATGTAATGGCTTTAGAAGCTTCTGATAGGCTAATTGACATAATTTGAGTCAATTGGAGGTGTACCTGTGGATGTATTTCAAGGCCTACCTTCAAACTCAGTGCCTCTTTGCTTGACATCCTTGGAAAATCAAAAGAAACCAGTCAAGACCACAGAAAAATAAATTGTAGACCTCCACAAGTCCGGCTCATCCTTGGGAGCAATTTCCAAATGCCTGAAGGTACCACGTTCATCTGTACAAACAATAGTATGCAGGTATAAACACCATGGGACCACGCAGCCCTCATAGCTTCCCACATTAAGTTGCTTGAATTTTGGCCCTTTTCTCCTGACAGAGCTGGTGTAACCGAGTCAGGTTTCTAGGCACACGCTTTTTCAGTTCTGCTCACAAATTCTCTATAGGCTGGAGGTCAGGGCTTTGTGATGGCCTCTCCAGTACCTTGACTTTGAAAGTATGCTTGGGGTCAATGTCCATTTGGAAGACCCATTTGCGACCAAGCTTTAACTTCCTGACTGATGCCTTGAAATGTTGCTTCAATATATCCACATCATTTTCCATCCTCATTATGTCATCTATTTTGTGTAGTGCACCAGTCCCTCCTGCAGCAAAGCACCCCCACGATTCACGGTTGGGATGGTATTCTTCAGCTTGCAACACCATCCCAACCGTGAAGCACTCCCCCCTTTTCTTCCAAACATAATGATGGTCATTATGGCCAAGCAGTTCTATTTTTGTTTCATCAGACCAGAGGACATTTCTCCAAAGAGTACGATCTTTGTCCCCATGTGCAGTTGCAAACCGTAGTCTGGCTTTTTTATGGCAGTGTCTTCCTTGCTGTGCGGCCTTTCAGGTTATGTCGATATAGGACTCGTTTTACTGTGGCTATAGATACTTTTGTACCCGTTTCCTCAAGCATCTCCACAAGGTCCTTTGCTGTTGTAAAGGGATTGATTTGCACTTTTCACACCAAAGTACGTTCATCTCTGGGAGACAAAATGCGTCTCCTTCCTGAGCGGTATGACAGCTGCATGGTCCCATTGTGTTTATACCTGCGTACTATTGTTTGTGCAGATGAACGTGGTACATTCAGGCATTTGGAAATTGCTCCCAAGGATAAACCAGACTTGTGGAGGTCTACAATGTTTTTTCTGAGGTATTTGCTGATTTCTTTTGATTTTCCAAGGATGTCAAGCAAAGAGGCACTGAATTTGAAGGTAGGCCTTGAAATACATCCATAGTTAAACTTCCAATTGACTCAAATTATTTCAATTAGCCTATCAGAAGCTTCTACATCATTTTCTGGAATTTTTCAAGCTCTTTAAAAGGCACAGTCAACTTAGTGTATGTAAACTTCTGACCCACTGGAATTGTGATACAGTGAATTATAAGTGAAATAATCTGTCTGTAAACAATTGTTGGAAAAAAACTTGTCATGCACAAAGTAGATGTCCTAACTGACTTGCCAAAACTATAGTTTGTGAACAAGAAATTTGTGGAGTGGTTGAAAAATGAGTTTTAATGACTCCAACCTAAGTGTATGTAAACTTACGACTTCAACTGTATGATGAACAGAGAGTAGCAGTAGCGTAAAAGAGGGGTTGGCGGGTGGTGGGACAATGCAGTTAGCCAATGTGCAGGAGCACTGGTTGGTCGGGCCAATTGAGGTAGTACGTACATGAATGTATCGTTAAAGTGACCATGCATATATGATAAACAGAGTAGCAGCAGCGTAAAAGAGGGGTTGGGTGGGGCACACAATGCAAATAGTCCAGGTAGCCATTTGATTACCTGTTCAGGAGTCTTATGGCTTTGGGGTTAAAGCTGTTGAGAAGCCTTTTTGTCCTAGACTTGGCCCTCCGGCACCGCTTGCCATGCGGTAGTAAAGAGAACAGTCTATGACTGGGGTGGCTGGGATCTTTGACAATTTTTAGGGCCTTCCTCTGACACTGCCTGGTGTAGAGGTCCTGGATGGCAGGCAACTTAGCCCCAGTGATGTACTGGGCCATATGCACTGCCCTCTGTGGTGCCTTGCGGTCGGAAGCCAAGCAACTGCCGTACCAGGCAGTGATGCAACCAGTCAGGATGCTCTCGATGTTGCAGCTGTAGAACCTTTTGAGGATCTCAGGACCCATGCCAAATCTTTTTAGTTTCCTGAGGGGGAATAGGCTTTGTCGTGTCCTCTTCACGACCGTCTTGGTGTGTTTTGACCATTCTAGTTTGTTGGTGATGTGGACACCAAGGAACTTGAAGCTCTCAACCTGCTCCACTACAGCCCCGTCGATGAGAATGGGGGCGTGCTCGGTCCTCCCTTTCCTGTAGTCTACAATCATCTCCTTAGTCTTGGTTACATTGAGGGATAGGTCGTTATTCTGGCACCACCCGGCCAGGTCTCTAACCTCCTCCCTATAGGCTGTCTCGTCATTGTCGGTGATCAGGCCTACCACTGTTGTGTTGTCTGCAAACTTAATGATTGTGTTGGAGTCGTGCCTGGCCATGCAGTCGTGGGTGAACAGGGAGTACAGGAGGGGACTGAGCACGCAGCCCTGGGGGGCTCCAGTGTTGAGGATCAGTGTGTCAGATGTGTTGCTACCTACCCTCACCACCTGGGGGCAGCTCATCAGGAAGTCCAGGATCCAGTTGCAGAGGGAGGTGTTTAGTCCCAGGATCCTTGGCTTAGTGATGAGCTTCGAGGGTACTATGAGCTGAGCTGTAGTCAATGAATAGCATTTTCACATAAGTGTTCCTTTTGTCCAGTGGAGCACACGTCCTGGTAATCCGTCTGGCCCCGCAGCCATGTGTATGTTGACCTGTTTAAAGTTCTTACTCACGTCGGCTACGGAGAGCGTGATCACACAGTCGTCCGGAACAGTTGATGCTCTCATGCATGCCTCAGTGCAGCTTTCCTCGAAGCATGCATAAGTGATTTAGCTCGTCTGGTAGGCTTGTGTCACTAGGCTTGTGTCACGCAGCTCGCGGCTGTGCTACCCTTTTTAGTCTGTAATAGTTTGCAAGCCCTGCCACATAATTCGAGCATCAGAGCCGGTGTAGTATGATTCAATCTTAGCCCTGTATTGACACTTTGCCTGTTTGATGGTTCGTCGCAGGGCATAGCAGGATTTCTTGTAAGCTTCCGGGTTAGTCCCACTCCTTGAAAGCGGCATCTCTAGCCTTTAGCTCAGTGTGAATGTTGCCTGTAATCCATGGCTTCTGGTTAGGGTATGTACGTATAGTCTTAGTGGAGACAACGTCCTCGATGCACTTATTGATAAAGCCAGTGACTGGTGTGGTGTACTCCTCAATGCCATCGGAAGAATCCCAGAACATGTTCCAGTCTGTGATAGCAAAACAGTCCTGTAGTTTAGCATCTGCTTCGTCTGACCACTTTTTTTATTGACCGAGTCACTGGTGCTTCCTGCTTTAATTTTTGCTTGTAAGCAGGAATCAGGAGGATAGAGTTGTGGTCGGATTTACCAAATGGAGGGCGAGGGAGAGCTTTGTACGCGTCTCTGTGTGTGGAGTACAGGTGAGAGAGAATTTTTTTCCCTCTGGTTTGCACATTTAACATGTTGATAGAAATTTGGTAGAAATTATTTAAGTTTCCCTGCATTAAAGTCTCTGGCCACTTGGAGCGCCGCCTCTGGGTGAGTGGTTTCCTGTTTGCTTATTTCCTTATACAGCTGACTGAGTGCGGTCTTAGTGCCAGCATCTGTCTGTGGTGGTAAATAAACAGCCACGAAAAGTGTAGCTGAGAACTCTCTAGGCAAGTAGTGTGGCCTGCAATTTATCACAATATACACTCTACTTCAGGCGACCAAAATCTAGAGACTTCCTTAGATTTCGTACACCAGCTGTTTACAAATATGCAGACCGCCCCCCCTCGTCTTACCGGAGTGTGCTGTTCTATCCTGCCGGTGCAGCGTATATCCCACTAGCTGAATATCCATGTTGTCATTCAACCACGATTCCGTGAAACATAGGATATTACAGTTTTTGATGTCCCATTGGTAGGATATTCGTGATCGTACCTCGTCTAATTTATTGTCCAGTGATTGCACGTTGGCCAGTAATATAGACTGTAATGGCAGCTTTCCCACTCGCCTCCTGCGGGTCCTCACGAGGCATCCTGCTCTGTGTCCTCTGTACCTGCGTCTCCTCCTCTTGCAAATAGCGGGGATGTTGGCCCTGTCGGGTTTTTGGAGAATGTCCTGTGCTTCCTGCTTGTTGAAGAAAACATCTTTGTCTAATCCGAGGTGAGTGATCGCTGTCCTGATATCCAGAAGCTCTTTTTTGCCGTAAGATACGGTTGCAGAAACATTATATACCAAATAAGTTACAACTAACGCAAAAAAAACCCCACATAATAGCACAATTGGTTGGGTGCCCGTAAAACTGCTGCCATTTCTTCCGGCGCCATTTTGCTGAGCCATCGAAGTGGAGTGGGACAACATTCCACAGGCCACAATCAATAGCCTGATCAACTATGCGAAGGAGATGCCACGCTGCATGAGGCAAATGGTGGTCACACCAGATATTGACTGGTTTTCTGATCCACTCCCCTACCTTACTTTTTATTTTTATTTTATCTGTGACCAACAGATGCATATCTGTATTCTTACTCATGTGAAATCCATAGCTTAGGGCATTATTTATTTATTTTAATTGACAGACTTCCTTATATGAACTGTAACTCAGTAAAATCTTTAATTGTTGCATGTTGCATTTTTATTGAGAATATTTAACCTAAACCCCTCCTTGGCCTGAACACTTGAATGAATGAAAATATATATACTACCCTTTACCCAAAATAATAAAAACAAAGTGGATAGGAGAGAACATGTCTACTGTTTACATCTCACTTCTTGGACAGACCAGAGCATTAGATCATTTTACTTTAGCTGAATCTTATTTTAATGCTATAAAAATTACCAAAATTAGAGGCTAAGAATGGACAGAGACATAGGCCTGTGTTTAACTTATACAATGCCAAATCAGTGTGTCATGTTTGCAACGAAACTGTCTTTGTTTGCAAATAATAGGGATCTGTGCATGGTATTTTCAAAAAGTCAGGCCTACCCTTCCACCCCAGACAGAGTAGGCCTACCGACGCAGAAAAATGTAAGATTAACTGCTGGCTACACTTCTTCCATGGCTTACAAGTGCTTCCCTAAAAGCTGTCAGGGTTTAAACATATATTGTACAGAAAGTAAATATCTTAATGAATTGATAATGACAGAATTACATTACTTGCCAAGCAAAAATCAGCCTTTGAATGTCAAAGAAGCAAAACAATGATATCCCCATATGCATCAGAGTCACGTCTTTCCCGGGTATTTTACAGCTTGTTTGTAGCATAAAAGCATTGCGCACCAAAGCCTGTTATAGATCACTTTATATAATCGGATCCATTTTATTTTCTTCAAAATGCTAATCTAACAAGGGGTAGGCCTGTGATTTTGGGGGCATTTTCTTTAATAAAAAAGGTAGGCCTGTGGCATACCATCTCATACCCCTCAATTAGAGTCTTGGCTTTAACAGCCCTTCACTGACATGGAGGTAGGCTATTTAAAGAGTGCATGGTGGGTGGAAGAATTGACTGACAAATCAATGGATATAGCAGCCTGTAGCCCAATTTCATCCGTCAAAAAGCTAGGCCTACCTCATTTCTTAAATTAGAAGAAATAAGCTCCAACATAAAGCCCTCTTGTTCAGTCTAATTAAAATGAAGACTGTTGAAATGAATTCTGTCTACTTTCAGCACCACGAGCTGTCTATTTCCGCAGCTGCTGCTTTATGTTTCAGCACCACAATGTAAGTTATTGACTTCACAATAACTCTGATAAATACATAATGGGCAAGAAAGTGTTTTTGATCAAATAAATGATAGAAGTAGCAAGCTATCAAAGTTGACCTCTGTTCCTCCTCCTCAAACTGAACAGAATATAGGCTATAGTCTAGTCCACGAGCAAGAAAATAAAATATATTTACGTTAGAAACCTTTGACTCTCCTTATCTGCCACCTACGCAGCACAGTCAATGGTTAAGCAGCAACACAGTCAATGGTTAAGCAGCAACACAGTCAATGGTTAAGCAGCAACACAGTCAATGGTTAAGCAGCAACACAGTCAATGGTTAAGCAGCAAGAAAATAAAATATATTTACGTTAGAAACCTTTGACTCTCCTTATCTGCCACCTACGCAGCACAGTCAATGGTTAAGCAGCAACACAGTCAATGGTTAAGCAGCAACACAGTCAATGGTTAAGCAGCAACACAGTCAATGGTTAAGCAGCAACACAGTCAATGGTTAAGCAGCAACACAGTCAATGGTTAAGCAGCAACACAGTCAATGGTTAAGCAGCAACGCAGTCAATGGTTAAGCAGCAAGAAAATAAAATATATTTACGTTAGAAACCTTTGACTCTCCTTATCTGCCACCTACGCAGCACAGTCAATGGTTAAGCAGCAACACAGTCAATGGTTAAGCAGCAACACAGTCAATGGTTAAGCAGCAACACAGTCAATGGTTAAGCAGCAACACAGTCAATGGTTAAGCAGCAACACAGTCAATGGTTAAGCAGCAACACAGTCAATGGTTAAGCAGCAACACAGTCAATGGTTAAGCAGCAACACAGTCAATGGTTAAGCAGCAACACAGTCAATGGTTAAGCAGCAACACAAAAACGTTTTTGATTAGCTGAGCAGGCTGGGGCTCAGGGTTGGACTATCCATGCAGCCTAGTTTTATTTACATGACCCCAACAGCTCTTAGAAATATAACTGCGCTTCTCCGAGCATGCACTTTGTAGCCTATATGCTATGGATCATTTGATTGAGACCACGCTAAATAGCTTAGAGGCGCACTTGACATGGCGCTCCAGCAGAGAATCATGAGGGGCAGCATCGATGTACAAAACATTAAGGGCACCTTCCTAATACTGAGTTGCACCTCCCCTTTAGCCATCATACAGTCTCAATTCGTCTGGGCATGGACTCTACAAGGTGTCAAAAAAGTTCCACCGGGATGCTAGCTCATGTTAACGCCAATGCCTCCCACAGTTGTGTCAAGTTGGCTGGATGTCCTTTGGGTGGTGGACCATTCTTGATACACTGGAAACTGTCGAGCGTGAAAAACCCAGCAGCGTGGCAGTTCTTGACACAAACCAATACGCCTGGCAGTTACTACCATACTCGTTCATTGTTGCATTTCTTTTTGCACTTAAATATTTTGTCTTGACCATTCACCAATTGTCTCAAGGCTTAAACATCCTTATTTAACCTGTCTCCTCCCCTTCATCTACACTGACTGAAGTGGATTTAACAAATGACATCAATAAGTTAGAGCTTTCACCTGATCAGTCTATGTCACGGAAAGACATGATAGACTACCCTTAATGTGTCCTTAATGTTTTGTACACTCAGCGTATAGGCTAATAAGCAAATAATTCTAAAACACTGATCAATATTGACATTTCATAATTACAAATAACATGACCCTCCCCTGGATTAGATTTAAATAAAAAACACGTGACCCTCCCCAGTCAGTCAGTCAGTCAGTCAGTCAGTCAGTTAGCTAGCTAGCTACAAACCTGTTTTATGTAATCTTATCTCTGGTTTGTAAACAGAATCCAGTAGTCTTTGTAGTCGTTGGCTCTCCTCGTTTGAGCGGGACATTTCTTCCTCATACACTGTTATCATTTTCTCCACTGCCCCAAATATCTCCACAGCCACCGCTGTTAATTTCTGAGTAAGAAACGCATTCAACACCTGTAGTTTGGACATTTTCAGTAGCGTGAAAGACGAGCAGACGACCTCAAATAAGTGTCTCGTCAGCAACACAAAAAAAATACTTCCGGGTCACGGAATTTCGCACATTTTCCAAATAAAAGCATCCTCACGGAAAAGTCGGAAAGGCTCCATTCTTCTTCGGTGAGGTTTATCTGCGGTTGGCATCCAACGTTATGGTGCATTACCGCCACCTACAGTACTGGAGTGTGGGCCAGAGACGGGGAGAAACGAAATATTACCAACCAGCCCGTTGCACTTAAAAAAATATAACTAAATATTTTAGACATTCCCCTCAAAATACTCTTTAAACTAATGTCCTATATCCCCTTCTCCCTCATGCTAGACCCCAACCTCTCTCTTTCCCTCTGATACTGCCCACTGTGGCAATACATGCTCCATGGTCTCTGTTTCCTGGCAATAATCACACTTTCCTGTTAGATGCGTTCCTATCACATTTAAGTTCTTATTCAACCGGCTGTGTCCCACCCATAATCTTGTAAAAAATAGCCTCCTCTCTGCCCTTAGTATCTCTATTCCACTACTCCTGCCATCTCTGCACCATCACTGTCCATATCAGGCTTTTTGCCTCTGCCTTGCTCATTGAAACTACAACATCAACATCCCCACTACTAAGTGCTTATTTAGCCAGTACATCAACTGCCTTGTTCCCCTCCACATCAGCTGGGACCCAAGTAAATCCTATCTGTGTACCCATCTGTCTAATCCTTCCATGGGTTTGTAGCACCTCATTAAGCAGGTCTTGTCTGCTACATGAGCTAAAGGACTGGAGACTCATCAACACTGCACATGAATCAGAGCAAATAGCTACTACTAACGACTTACTCCATCCACTGCAAGGCCAACAGTATGGCCAGCTAGTCTCTCCAACACTTCTAGATCAACTACTGGAGGCGGGAGTAGCCGTGGTGCATTTACACGAATAGCTACCATTGGACTAAACTTCCTTCTATACAATGCCATCTCCTTCACCTGGGTATTACCCACCCACCCAAAGCTTGTATTCTATCTTTCCTCATGTTCTCAGCATGCCTGTAAAATCCCTTTCGCAGGGTGAGACACCCTATGTCCCTGTAGGTTGACCCAATAATTATTTCCCAGCTGCTGTCTCAAAATCTGCAATGGCATATCACCCATCTCCACTTGTAGTGCAGCCACTGGGGAGGCCCGAAACACCCCACTACATATTCTGAGTTCTTGCCCCTGTATGACATCCTAGCCTTTCTAATGAGGTCTGATCTGCCGAACCACACCCTATACTGCCATAGTCTATTACAGATCAGAACAATGCAACATACATGGTCATCAATGAGGAACGCCCAGCACCCCCACTCCTTCACCGGCAGAGAGCGCATCACATTTACCACCTTCTTACACATTACCACCACTCTCTCAATGTGTTCTGCCCAGGTCAGTTTAGTGTCAAAGTATATCCCAAGGAACCTGAAGCCCCCCACCCTCTCCAAGTTTCTCCCATATAACCTCAAGCATCCCTCATCTTCCTCCTGGTAAAGAAAGAACACTGTCTGAGTTCTCTACAGAGAACCTGAATCCCCGCACTTCTTCAGGCTAGGACCCTATTTACTCCACTTCCTGTCTGACTGACCCGTGTCAGTCAAAAACAGGTATAGGCCAATCAAAAGGTTCTTTATTGTAAACAAAAACTATTAACTTTAAACAAAGAAAAAGGAATGAGGTGTGGAAATGTCATAATGTAGGGTGTATGTAAGGTGCATGGATGCGTGAATATGTGTGTGGGAACATGACTGAGTGGAAACTAAATAAACCTACAAAGGAACAAACAAAACAGGATCATACCTGGAGGAGCAGGGAGAGAGAGTGGTTAGTGAAGCAGCAGGTTTAAATACCCTAAACCCAGGTGGCTCCAATCACGCCAGCTCCAATCACTAACGACCCTCCTCTGCCTGCAGGAGGAACCGCCCCTGCACTGCAGAGGAGGGGCCGTGACACGTGCCCAAAGTAAACTGCCTGTTACTCAGGCCCAGAAGCCAGGATATGCATATAATTGGTAGCATTGGACAGAAAACACTATGAAGTTTGTAGAAATACATGAGACTATAACACAACTGATATGCTAGGAGAAAATCCAAAGAAAAACCAACAGTAATTTTTTTTTTTTTTTTTGAGATCCCATGCTCTTCCCTTAGAACGTATAGGGTCAATGTTAAATCCGGCTCCCAGATTGCAATTCCTATGGCTTCCACTAGATGTCAACAGTCTTTGTTCAAGGTTTCATGCTTGTTTCTTCCCAAACGAGGAAGAGTTTTGAGTTTTGGCACCGGGAGTCATAGCTGGAAATCAGTCTGTGCGCGTGAGATGAAGAGGACGCACGCCTGATAATTTTATTTTTCTATTGAACATACTTCGTTCCGTATGAAATATTATAGTTTAATTACATTCTAGTGTACCTGAGGATTAAATAGAAATGTAGTTTGACTTGTTTTAACAAAGTTTAGTGGTAGCTTTTTTGATTCCTTTGTCTGCGTATTGAACGATTGGATTACTCAAATCGATGGCGTCAACTAAACTGACTTTGTGGGATATCCATAATTTTATTTTGTCCATAATTTTAATTTTGGTGCATACAAATCAAATCAAATTTGATTTGTATGTGCCAAAATGTTTAATATCCATAATTTTAATGATTATTTATTTGAATTACGCGCCCTCCAATTTCACCGGAAGTTGTCAACATGTGTCCCGCTAGCGGGACGCCTATCCCAGAAAGGTTTGCCTAGCGCTCTACCTCAAATTGCTTCCTGTACCTTCCTGACTATGTATGGCACTTTTCTTCCCCTCTTCCATAAGGCCCCATCATCTGCAAATAACGACCTCCCAATATCCGTCCATACCTGAGAGTAAACATCATTGATCATGATTGAGAACAACAGAGGACTAATCACGCTCCCCTGCGGTGTACCTTTATCCACCAGGTAGCTGCCTGACAGAGACTTCCCCACCCTCACCTGGATAAATATTCCAAACAGGAAATCCTTTATCTAGTTGTACGTTCTTCCTCCTACCAACAAAATGTCAAGCTTGTCATGTTGTGTGATACTGCCACCAGTTCAAATGTGTTATTTGTTGTTACACAAGCGCATGCCAAATTCTCAGAGATGTAGGGGAAAAGTCCCATATAAAATCTGTCTAAAATGTGTTTAAGCGAGAACAGCCAGACAAACTGAAGAGTATTTTTCCCAGCTTGATTTTGGTCAAATAAATATGTCTTCGAGCCTGCCAGGAGTCGAACCTAGAATCTTCTGATCCGTAGTCAGACACGTTATCCATTGCGCCACTGGCCTCATATTAAAGCAAAAGTCATTTCACACCTAGACCAGTGTTCACATTCTCAGCGTCTGTCACCGACAAGGTTCCTTGGTTTTCTGTTACAGATGCATATCTTAATTTGATCCTCCATTTTTACTGCAGAGCAAGAAATGCGAACATGAAGTTTATTCAAGGTTTAGAAAACATTGTACATTTTGAATCTACATAACATGTCACATATCCTGTTGCTGAGGGAATATTGTCATGTTGTGTGATACAGTTTAAATGTGTTATTTGTTGTTACACAAGTGCATGCCAAATGACAAGATGTTCTTTCCCATACCAGGAGTTGAACCCGGGCCACCTGGGTGAAAACCAGGTATCCTAACCGCTAGACCATATGGGAAGACACTTACTTATGAAAAACATCACAGATAAATCTATAAATGTTGAAATTATGCCTGTTGTAATTAAAAACTCCATCTTTTTTCTCTGAGATGTTGGGTAAAAGTCCCGTATAAAATCTGTCTAAAATGTGTTTAAGCGAGAACAGCCAGGCAAACTGAAGAGATTTCTTCCCAGCTTGATTTTGGTCAAATAAATATGTCTTCAAGCCAGGCAGGAGTCGAACCTAGAATCTTCTGATCTGTAGTCAGACACGTTGTCCATTGCGCCACTGGCCCCATATTAAAGCAAAAGTCATTTCACACCTAGACCAGTGTTCACATTCTCAGCGTCTGTCACCGACAAGGTTCCTTGGTTTTCTGTTACAGATGCATATCTTAATTTGATCCTCCAGTTGTAGCATGATTTTTACTGCAGAGCAAGAAATGCAAACATAAAGTTTATTCAAGGTTTAGAAAACATTGTAAATTTTGAATCTACATAACATGTCACATATCCTGTTGCTGAGGGAATATTGTCATGTTGTGTGATACTGCTGCCAGTTAAAATGTGGTATCTGTTGTTACACATGTGCATGCCAAATGACAAGATGTTCTTTCCCATACCGGGAGTCGAAAACAGGCCACCTGGGTGAAAACCAGGAATCGTAACCGCTAGACCATATTTGAAGGGATTTAATAATAAAAAAATCATCAATGACAAATCTATAAATGTTGAAATTATGCCTGTTGTAATTAAAAGCTCCATCTTTTTTCTCAGAGATGTTGGGGAAAAGTCCCGTATAAAATCTGTCTAAAATGTGTTTAAGCGAGAACAGAAAAACACACTGAAAAGTAAAGAGTATTTTTCCCAGCTTGATTTTGGTCAACTAAATATGTCTTCGAACCAGCCAGGAGCCAAACCTAGAATCTTCTGATCCATAGTCAGACACATTATCCATTGGGCCAAGGCCCCATATCAAAGCCAAAGTCAGGTCACACCTAGACCAGTGTTCACATTCTCAGCGTCAGTCAGAAACAAGGTTCCTTGGTTTTCTGATACAGATGCATATCTTAATTTGATCCTCCTTTTGTTGCATGAATTTTACTGCAGAGCAAGAAATGCAATCATGAAGTGTATTCAACATTTAAAAAGCCTTGTGAATGTTGAATCTACATAACATGACACATTTCCTGTTGCTGAGAGAATATGGTTGTGTTGTGTGATACTGCTGCCAGTTAAAATGTGGTATCTGTTGTTACACATGTGCATGCCAAATGACAAGATGTTCTTTCCCATACCGGGAGTCGAAAACAGGCCACCTGGGTGAAAACCAGGAATCGTAACCGGTAGACCATATTTGAAGGGATTTAATAATAAAAAAATCATCAAAGACAAGTCTATAAATGTTGAAATTATGCCTGTTGTAATTAAAAGCTCCATCTTTTTTCTCAGAGATGTAGGGGATAAGTCCCATATAAAATCTGTCTAAAATGTGTTTAAGCGAGAACAGCCAGACAAACTGAAGAGTATTTTTCCCAGCTTGATTTTGGTCAAATAAATATGTCTTCGAGCCAGCCAGGAGTCGAACCTAGAATCTTCTGATCCATAGTCAGACACGTTATCCATTGCGCCACTGGCCCCATATTAAAGCAAAAGTCATTTCACACCTAGACCAGTGTTCACATTCTCAGCGTCTGTCACCGACAAGGTTCCTTGGTTTTCTGTTACAGATGCATATCTTAACTTGATCCTCCAGTTGTAGCATGATTTTTACTGCAGAGCAAGAAATGCAAACATGAAGTTTATTCAAGGTTTAGTAAACATTGTACATTTTGAATCTACATAACATGTCCGATATCCTGTTGCTGAGGGAATATTGTCATGTTGTGTGATACTGCCACCAGTTCAAATGTGTTATTTGTTGTTACACAAGTGCATTCCAAATGACAAGATGTTCTTTCCCATACCGGGAGTCGAACCCGGGCCACCTGGGTGAAAGTCCATATTTTTTCTCGGAGATGTTGGGGAAAAGTCCCATATAAAATCTGTCTAAAATGTGTTTAAGCGAGAACAGAAAAACACACTGAAAAGTAAAGAGTATTTTTCCCAGCTTGATTTTGGTCAAATAAATATGTCTTCGAGCCAGCCAGGAGTCAAACCTAGAATCTTCTGATCCGTAGTCAGACAAGTTATCCATTGTGCCACTGGCCCCATATTAAAGCAAAAGTCATTTCACACCTAGACCAGTGTTCACATTCTCAGCGTCTGTCACCGACAAGGTTCCTTGGTTTTCTGTTACAGATGCATATCGTAATTTGATCCACCAGTTGTAGCATGATTTTTACTGCAGAGCAAGAAATGCAAACATGAAGTTTATTCAAGGTTTAGAAAACATTGTACATTTTGAATCTACAAAACATATCACATATCCTGTTGCTGAGGGAATATTGTCATGTTGTGTGATACAGTTCAAATGTGTTATTTGTTGTTACACAAGTGCATTCCAAATGACAAGATGTTCTTTCCCATACCGGGAGTCGAACCCGGGCCACCTGGGTGAAAGTCCATCTTTTTTCTCGGAGATGTTGGGGAAAAGTCCCATATAAAATCTGTCTAAAATGTGTTTAAGCGAGAACAGAAAAACACACTGAAAAGTAAAGAATATTTTTCCCAGCTTGATTTTGGTCAAAATAAATATGTCTTCGAGCCAGCCAGGACTCGAACCTAGAATCTTCTGATCCGTAGTCAGACACATTATCCATTGCGCCACTGGCCCCATATTAAAGCAAAAGTCATTTCACACCTAGACCAGTGTTCACATTCTCAGCGTCTGTCACCGACAAGGTTCCTTGGTTTTCTGTTACAGATGCATATCTTAATTTGATCCTCCAGTTGTAGCATGATTTTTACTGCAGAGCAAGAAATGCAAACATGAAGTTTATTCAAGGTTTAGAAAACATTGTACATTTTGAATCTACATAAC
Source organism: Salmo trutta (assembly GCF_901001165.1). Classification (NCBI taxonomy): domain Eukaryota; kingdom Metazoa; phylum Chordata; class Actinopteri; order Salmoniformes; family Salmonidae; genus Salmo; species Salmo trutta. The sequence continues at coordinate 11,549,477 of NC_042970.1, read as the reverse complement.
ATGTCACATATCCTGTTGCTGAGGGATTATTGTCATGTTCTGTGATACAGTTCAAATGTGTTATTTGTTGTTACACAAGTGCATTCCAAATGACAAGATGTTCTTTCCCATACCGGGAGTCGAACCCAGGCCACCTGGGTGAAAGTCCATCTTTTTTCTCGGAGATGTTGGGGAAAAGTCCCATATAAAATCTGTCTAAAATGTGTTTAAGCGAGAACAGAAAAACACACTGAAAAGTAAAGAGTATTTTTCCCAGCTTGATTTTGGTCAAATAAATATGTCTTCGAGCCAGCCAGGAGTCAAACCTAGAATCTTCTGAGCCGTAGTCAGACACGTTATCCATTGTGCCACTGGCCCCATATTAAAGCAAAAGTCATTTCACACCTAGACTAGTGTTCACATTCTCAGCGTCTGTCACCGACAAGGTTCCTTGGTTTTCTGTTACAGATGCATATCTTAATTTGATCCTCCAGTTGTAGCATGATTTTTACTGCAGAGCAAGAAATGCAAACATGAAGTTTATTCAAGGTTTAGAAAACATTGTACATTTTGAATCTACATAACATGTCCCATATCCTGTTGATGAGGGAATATTGTCATGTTGTGTGATACAGTTCAAATGTGTTATTTGTTGTTACACAAGTGCATGCCAAATGAAAAGATGTTTTTTCCCATACCGGGAGTTGAACCCGTGCCACCTGGGTGAAAACCAGGTATCCTAACCGCTAGACCATATGGGAAGACACTTACATAAGAAAAACATCACAGACAAATCTATAAATGTTGAAATTATGCCTGTTGTAATTAAAAGCTCCATCTTTTTTCTCAGATATGTAGGGGAAAAGTCCCATATAAAATCTGTCTAAAATGTGTTTAAGCGAGAACAGCCAGACAAACTGAAGAGTATTTTTCCCAGCTTGATTTTGGTCAAATAGATATGTCTTCGAGCCAGCCAGAAGTCAAACCTAGAATCTTCTGATCCGTAGTTATACACGTTATCCATTGCGCCACTGGCCCCATATTAAAGCAAAAGTCATTTCACACCTAGACCAGTGTTCACATTCTCAGCGTCTGTCACCGACAAGGTTCCTTGGTATTCTGTTACAGATGCATATCTTAATTTGATCCTCCAGTTGTAGCATGATTTTTACTGCAGAGCAAGAAATGTAAACATGAAGTTTATTCAAGGTTTAGAAAACATTGTACATTTTGAATCTACATAACATGTCCCATATCCTGTTGCTGAGGGAATATTGTCATGTTGTGTGATACTGCCACCAGTTCAAATGTGTTATTTGTTGTTACACAAGTGCATGCCAAATGACAAGATGTTCTTTCCCATACCGGGAGTCGAACCCGGGCCACCTGGGTGAAACTCCATCTTTTTTCTCGGAGATGTTGGGGAAAAGTCCCATACAAAATCTGTCTAAAATGTGTTTAAGCGAGAACAGAAAAACACACTGAAAAGTAAAGAGTATTTTTCCCAGCTTGATTTTGGTCAAATAAATATGTCTTCGAGCCAGCCAGGAGTCAAACCTAGAATCTTCTGATCCGTAGTCAGACACGTTATCCATTGTGCCACTGGCCCCATATTAAAGCAAAAGTCATTTCACACCTAGACCAGTGTTCACATTCTCAGCGTCTGTCACCGACAAGGTTCCTTGGTTTTCTGTTACAGATGCATATCGTAATTTGATCCACCAGTTGTAGCATGATTTTTACTGCAGAGCAAGAAATGCAAACATGAAGTTTATTCAAGGTTTAGAAAACATTGTACATTTTGAATCTACAAAACATATCACATATCCTGTTGCTGAGGGAATATTGTCATGTTGTGTGATACAGTTCAAATGTGTTATTTGTTGTTACACAAGTGCATGCCAAATGACAAGATGTTCTTTCCCATACCGGAGTCGAACCCGGGCCACCTGGGTGAAACTCCATCTTTTTTCTCGGAGATGTTGGGAAAAAGTCCCATATAAAATCTGTCTAAAATGTGTTTAAGCGAGAACAGAAGAACACACTGAAAAGTAAAGAGTATTTTTCCCAGCTTGATTTTGGTCAAATAAATATGTCTTCGAGCCAGCCAGGAGTCAAACCTAGAATCTTCTGATCCGTAGTCAGACACGTTATCCATTGTGCCACTGGCCCCATATTAAAGCTAAAGTCATTTCACACCTAGATCAGTGTTCACATTCTCAGCGTTTGTCACCGACAAGGTTCCTTGGTTTTCTGTTACAGATGCATATCTTAATTTGATCCTCCAGTTGTAGCATGATTTTTACTGCAGAGCAAGAAATGCAAACATGAAGTTTATTCAAGGTTTAGAAAACATTGTACATTTTGAATATACAAGGTTCCTTGGTTTTCTGTTACAGATGCATATCTTAATTTGATCCTCCAGTTGTAGCATGATTTTTACTGCAGAGCAAGAAATGCAAACATGAAGTTTATTCAAGGTTTAGAAAACATTGTACATTTTGAATCTACATAACATGTCACATATCCTGTTGCTGAGGGATTATTGTCATGTTCTGTGATACAGTTCAAATGTGTTATTTGTTGTTACACAAGTGCATTCCAAATGACAAGATGTTCTTTCCCATACCGGGAGTCGAACCCGGGCCACCTGGGTGAAAGTCCATCTTTTTTCTCGGAGATGTTGGGGAAAAGTCCCATATAAAATCTGTCTAAAATGTGTTTAAGCGAGAACAGCCAGACAAACTGAAGAGTATTTTTCCCAGCTTGATTTTGGTCAAATAAATATGTCTTCGAGCCAGCCAGGACTCGAACCTAGAATCTTCTGATCCGTAGTCAGACACGTTATCCATTGCGCCACTGGCCCCATATTAAAGCAAAAGTCATTTCACACCTAGACCAGTGTTCACATTCTCAGCGTCTGTCACCGAAAAGGTTCCTTGGTTTTCTGTTACAGATGCATATCTTAATTTGATCCTCCAGTTGTAACATGATTTTTACTGCAGAGCAAGAAATGCAAACATGAAGTTTATTCAAGGTTTAGAAAACATTGTACATTTTGAATCTACATAACATGTCACATATCCTGTTGCTGAGGGATTATTGTCATGTTCTGTGATACAGTTCAAATGTGTTATTTGTTGTTACACAAGTGCATTCCAAATGACAAGATGTTCTTTCCCATACCGGGAGTCGAACCCGGGCCACCTGGGTGAAAGTCCATCTTTTTTCTCGGAGATGTTGGGGAAAAGTCCCATATAAAATCTGTCTAAAATGTGTTTAAGCGAGAACAGAAAAACACACTGAAAAGTAAAGAGTATTTTTCCCAGCTTGATTTTGGTCAAATAAATATGTCTTCGAGCCAGCCAGGACTCGAACCTAGAATCTTCTGATCCGTAGTCAGACACGTTATCCATTGCGCCACTGGCCCCATATTAAAGCAAAAGTCATTTCACACCTAGACCAGTGTTCACATTCTCAGCGTCTGTCACCGACAAGGTTCCTTGGTTTTCTGTTACAGATGCATATCTTAATTTGATCCTCCAGTTGTAGCATGATTTTTACTGCAGAGCAAGAAATGCAAACATGAAGTTTATTCAAGGTTTAGAAAACATTGTACATTTTGAATCTACATAACATGTCCCATATCCTGTTGCTGAGGGAATATTGTCATGTTGTGTGATACAGTTCAAATGTGTTATTTGTTGTTACACAAGTGCATGCCAAATGAAAAGATGTTTTTTCCCATACCGGGAGTTGAACCCGTGCCACCTGGGTGAAAACCAGGTATCCTAACCGCTAGACCATATGGGAAGACACTTACATAAGAAAAACATCACAGACAAATCTATAAATGTTGAAATTATGCCTGTTGTAATTAAAAGCTCCATCTTTTTTCTCAGATATGTAGGGGAAAAGTCCCATATAAAATCTGTCTAAAATGTGTTTAAGCGAGAACAGCCAGACAAACTGAAGAGTATTTTTCCCAGCTTGATTTTGGTCAAATAGATATGTCTTCGAGCCAGCCAGAAGTCAAACCTAGAATCTTCTGATCCGTAGTTATACACGTTATCCATTGCGCCACTGGCCCCATATTAAAGCAAAAGTCATTTCACACCTAGACCAGTGTTCACATTCTCAGCGTCTGTCACCGACAAGGTTCCTTGGTATTCTGTTACAGATGCATATCTTAATTTGATCCTCCAGTTGTAGCATGATTTTTACTGCAGAGCAAGAAATGTAAACATGAAGTTTATTCAAGGTTTAGAAAACATTGTACATTTTGAATCTACATAACATGTCCCATATCCTGTTGCTGAGGGAATATTGTCATGTTGTGTGATACTGCCACCAGTTCAAATGTGTTATTTGTTGTTACACAAGTGCATGCCAAATGACAAGATGTTCTTTCCCATACCGGGAGTCGAACCCGGGCCACCTGGGTGAAACTCCATCTTTTTTCTCGGAGATGTTGGGGAAAAGTCCCATATAAAATCTGTCTAAAATGTGTTTAAGCGAGAACAGAAAAACACACTGAAAAGTAAAGAGTATTTTTCCCAGCTTGATTTTGGTCAAATAAATATGTCTTCGAGCCAGCCAGGAGTCAAACCTAGAATCTTCTGATCCGTAGTCAGACACGTTATCCATTGTGCCACTGGCCCCATATTAAAGCAAAAGTCATTTCACACCTAGACCAGTGTTCACATTCTCAGCGTCTGTCACCGACAAGGTTCCTTGGTTTTCTGTTACAGATGCATATCGTAATTTGATCCACCAGTTGTAGCATGATTTTTACTGCAGAGCAAGAAATGCAAACATGAAGTTTATTCAAGGTTTAGAAAACATTGTACATTTTGAATCTACAAAACATATCACATATCCTGTTGCTGAGGGAATATTGTCATGTTGTGTGATACAGTTCAAATGTGTTATTTGTTGTTACACAAGTGCATGCCAAATGACAAGATGTTCTTTCCCATACCGGAGTCGAACCCGGGCCACCTGGGTGAAACTCCATCTTTTTTCTCGGAGATGTTGGGAAAAAGTCCCATATAAAATCTGTCTAAAATGTGTTTAAGCGAGAACAGAAGAACACACTGAAAAGTAAAGAGTATTTTTCCCAGCTTGATTTTGGTCAAATAAATATGTCTTCAAGCCAGCCAGGAGTCAAACCTAGAATCTTCTGATCCGTAGTCAGACACGTTATCCATTGTGCCACTGGCCCCATATTAAAGCTAAAGTCATTTCACACCTAGATCAGTGTTCACATTCTCAGCGTTTGTCACCGACAAGGTTCCTTGGTTTTCTGTTACAGATGCATATCTTAATTTGATCCTCCAGTTGTAGCATGATTTTTACTGCAGAGCAAGAAATGCAAACATGAAGTTTATTCAAGGTTTAGAAAACATTGTACATTTTGAATATACAAGGTTCCTTGGTTTTCTGTTACAGATGCATATCTTAATTTGATCCTCCAGTTGTAGCATGATTTTTACTGCAGAGCAAGAAATGCAAACATGAAGTTTATTCAAGGTTTAGAAAACATTGTACATTTTGAATCTACATAACATGTCACATATCCTGTTGCTGAGGGATTATTGTCATGTTCTGTGATACAGTTCAAATGTGTTATTTGTTGTTACACAAGTGCATTCCAAATGACAAGATGTTCTTTCCCATACCGGGAGTCGAACCCGGGCCACCTGGGTGAAAGTCCATCTTTTTTCTCGGAGATGTTGGGGAAAAGTCCCATATAAAATCTGTCTAAAATGTGTTTAAGCGAGAACAGCCAGACAAACTGAAGAGTATTTTTCCCAGCTTGATTTTGGTCAAATAAATATGTCTTCGAGCCAGCCAGGACTCGAACCTAGAATCTTCTGATCCGTAGTCAGACACGTTATCCATTGCGCCACTGGCCCCATATTAAAGCAAAAGTCATTTCACACCTAGACCAGTGTTCACATTCTCAGCGTCTGTCACCGAAAAGGTTCCTTGGTTTTCTGTTACAGATGCATATCTTAATTTGATCCTCCAGTTGTAGCATGATTTTTACTGCAGAGCAAGAAATGCAAACATGAAGTTTATTCAAGGTTTAGAAAACATTGTACATTTTGAATCTACATAACATGTCACATATCCTGTTGCTGAGGGATTATTGTCATGTTCTGTGATACAGTTCAAATGTGTTATTTGTTGTTACACAAGTGCATTCCAAATGACAAGATGTTCTTTCCCATACCGGGAGTCGAACCCGGGCCACCTGGGTGAAAGTCCATCTTTTTTCTCGGAGATGTTGGGGAAAAGTCCCATATAAAATCTGTCTAAAATGTGTTTAAGCGAGAACAGAAAAACACACTGAAAAGTAAAGAGTATTTTTCCCAGCTTGATTTTGGTCAAATAAATATGTCTTCGAGCCAGCCAGGACTCGAACCTAGAATCTTCTGATCCGTAGTCAGACACGTTATCCATTGCGCCACTGGCCCCATATTAAAGCAAAAGTCATTTCACACCTAGACCAGTGTTCACATTCTCAGCGTCTGTCACCGACAAGGTTCCTTGGTGTTCTGTTACAGATGCATATCTTAATTTGATCCTCCAGTTGTAGCATGATTTTTACTGCAGAGCAAGAAATGCAAACATGAAGTTTATTCAAGGTTTAGAAAACATTGTACATTTTGAATCTACATAACATGTCCCATATCCTGTTGCTGAGGGAATATTGTCATGTTGTGTGATACAGTTCAAATGTGTTATTTGTTGTTACACAAGTGCATGCCAAATGAAAAGATGTTTTTTCCCATACCGGGAGTTGAACCCGGGCCACCTGGGTGAAAACCAGGTATCCTAACCGCTAGACCATATGGGAAGACACTTACTTAAGAAAAACATCACAGACAAATCTATAAATGTTGAAATTATGCCTGTTGTAATTAAAAGCTCCATCTTTTTTCTCAGATATGTAGGGGAAAAGTCCCATATAAAATCTGTCTAAAATGTGTTTAAGCGAGAACAGCCAGACAAACTGAAGAGTATTTTTCCCAGCTTGATTTTGGTCAAATAGATATGTCTTCGAGCCAGCCAGAAGTCAAACCTAGAATCTTCTGATCCGTAGTTATACACGTTATCCATTGCGCCACTGGCCCCATATTAAAGCAAAAGTCATTTCACACCTAGACCAGTGTTCACATTCTCAGCGTCTGTCACCGACAAGGTTCCTTGGTATTCTGTTACAGATGCATATCTTAATTTGATCCTCCAGTTGTAGCATGATTTTTACTGCAGAGCAAGAAATGTAAACATGAAGTTTATTCAAGGTTTAGAAAACATTGTACATTTTGAATCTACATAACATGTCCCATATCCTGTTGCTGAGGGAATATTGTCATGTTGTGTGATACTGCCACCAGTTCAAATGTGTTATTTGTTGTTACACAAGTGCATGCCAAATGACAAGATGTTCTTTCCCATACCGGGAGTCGAACCCGGGCCACCTGGGTGAAACTCCATCTTTTTTCTCGGAGATGTTGGGGAAAAGTCCCATACAAAATCTGTCTAAAATGTGTTTAAGCGAGAACAGAAAAACACACTGAAAAGTAAAGAGTATTTTTCCCAGCTTGATTTTGGTCAAATAAATATGTCTTCGAGCCAGCCAGGAGTCAAACCTAGAATCTTCTGATCCGTAGTCAGACACATTATCCATTGTGCCACTGGCCCCATATTAAAGCAAAAGTCATTTCACACCTAGACCAGTGTTCACATTCTCAGCGTCTGTCACCGACAAGGTTCCTTGGTTTTCTGTTACAGATGCATATCGTAATTTGATCCACCAGTTGTAGCATGATTTTTACTGCAGAGCAAGAAATGCAAACATGAAGTTTATTCAAGGTTTAGAAAACATTGTACATTTTGAATCTACAAAACATATCACATATCCTGTTGCTGAGGGAATATTGTCATGTTGTGTGATACAGTTCAAATGTGTTATTTGTTGATACACAAGTGCATGCCAAATGACAAGATGTTCTTTCCCATACCGGAGTCGAACCCGGGCCACCTGGGTGAAACTCCATCTTTTTTCTCGGAGATGTTGGGGAAAAGTCCCATATAAAATCTGTCTAAAATGTGTTTAAGCGAGAACAGAAAAACCCACTGAAAAGTAAAGAGTATTTTTCCCAGCTTGATTTTGGTCAAATAAATATGTCTTCGAGCCAGCCAGGACTCGAACCTAGAATCTTCTGATCCGTAGTCAGACACGTTATCCATTGCGCCACTGGCCCCATATTAAAGCAAAAGTCATTTCACACCTAGACCAGTGTTCACATTCTCAGCGTCTGTCACCGACAAGGTTCCTTGGTTTTCTGTTACAGATGCATATCTTAATTTGATCCTCCAGTTGTAGCATGATTTTTACTGCAGAGCAAGAAATGCAAACATGAAGTTTATTCAAGGTTTAGAAAACATTGTACATTTTGAATCTACATAACATGTCCCATATCCTGTTGCTGAGGGAATATTGTCATGTTGTGTGATACAGTTCAAATGTGTTATTTGTTGTTACACAAGTGCATGCCAAATGAAAAGATGTTTTTTCCCATACCGGGAGTTGAACCCGTGCCACCTGGGTGAAAACCAGGTATCCTAACCGCTAGACCATATGGGAAGACACTTACATAAGAAAAACATCACAGACAAATCTATAAATGTTGAAATTATGCCTGTTGTAATTAAAAACTCCATCTTTTTTCTCAGAGACGTAGGGGAAAAGTCCCATATAAAATCTGTCTAAAATGTGTTTAAGCGAGAACAGCCAGACAAACTGAAGAGTATTTTTCCCAGCTTGATTTTGGTCAAATAGATATGTCTTCGAGCCAGCCAGAAGTCAAACCTAGAATCTTCTGATCCGTAGTCAGACAAGTTATCCATTGCGCCACTGCCCCATATTAAAGCAAAAGTCATTTCACACCTAGACCAGTGTTCACATTCTCAGCGTCTGTCACCGACAAGGTTCCTTGGTTTTCTGTTACAGATGCATATCTTAATTTGATCCTCCAGTTGTAGCATGATTTTTACTGCAGAGCAAGAAATGCAAACATGAAGTTTATTCAAGGTTTAGAAAACATTGTACATTTTGAATCTACATAACATGTCCCATATCCTGTTGCTGAGGGAATATTGTCATGTTGTGTGATACTGCCACCAGTTCAAATGTGTTATTTGTTGTTACACAAGTGCATGCCAAATGACAAGATGTTCTTTCCCATACCGGGAGTCGAACCCGGGCCACCTGGGTGAAACTCCATCTTTTTTCTCGGAGATGTTGGGGAAAAGTCCCATATAAAATCTGTCTAAAATGTGTTTAAGCGAGAACAGAAAAACACACTGAAAAGTAAAGAGTATTTTTCCCAGCTTGATTTTGGTCAAATAAATATGTCTTCGAGCCAGCCAGGAGTCAAACCTAGAATCTTCTGATCCGTAGTCAGACACGTTATCCATTGTGCCACTGGCCCCATATTAAAGCAAAAGTCATTTCACACCTAGACCAGTGTTCACATTCTCAGCGTCTGTCACCGACAAGGTTCCTTGGTTTTCTGTTACAGATGCATATCGTAATTTGATCCTCCAGTTGTAGCATGATTTTTACTGCAGAGCAAGAAATGCAAACATGAAGTTTATTCAAGGTTTAGAAAACATTGTACATTTTGAATCTACATAACATGTCACATATCCTGTTGCTGAGGGAATATTGTCATGTTCTGTGATACAGTTCAAATGTGTTATTTGTTGTTACACAAGTGCATGCCAAATGACAAGATGTTCTTTCCCATACCGGGAGTCGAACCCGGGCCACCTGGGTGAAAGTCCATCTTTTTTCTCGGAGATGTTGGGGAAAAGTCCCATATAAAATCTGTCTAAAATGTGTTTAAGCGAGAACAGAAAAACACACTGAAAAGTAAAGAGTATTTTTCCCAGCTTGATTTTGGTCAAATAAATATGTCTTCGAGCCAGCCAGGACTCGAACCTAGAATCTTCTGATCCGTAGTCAGACACGTTATCCATTGCGCCACTGGCCCCATATTAAAGCAAAAGTCATTTCACACCTAGACCAGTGTTCACATTCTCAGCGTCTGTCACCGACAAGGTTCCTTGGTTTTCTGTTACAGATGCATATCTTAATTTGATCCTCCAGTTGTAGCATGATTTTTACTGCAGAGCAAGAAATGCAAACATGAAGTTTATTCAAGGTTTAGAAAACATTGTACATTTTGAATCTACATAACATGTCACATATCCTGTTGCTGAGGGATTATTGTCATGTTCTGTGATACAGTTCAAATGTGTTATTTGTTGTTACACAAGTGCATTCCAAATGACAAGATGTTCTTTCCCATACCGGGAGTCGAACCCGGGCCACCTGGGTGAAAGTCCATCTTTTTTCTCGGAGATGTTGGGGAAAAGTCCCATATAAAATCTGTCTAAAATGTGTTTAAGCGAGAACAGCCAGACAAACTGAAGAGTATTTTTCCCAGCTTGATTTTGGTCAAATAAATATGTCTTCGAGCCAGCCAGGACTCCAACCTAGAATCTTCTGATCCGTAGTCAGACACGTTATCCATTGCGCCACTGGCCCCATATTAAAGCAAAAGTCATTTCACACCTAGACCAGTGTTCACATTCTCAGCGTCTGTCACCGACAAGGTTCCTTGGTTTTCTGTTACAGATGCATATCTTAATTTGATCCTCCAGTTGTAGCATGATTTTTACTGCAGAGCAAGAAATGCAAACATGAAGTTTATTCAAGGTTTAGAAAACATTGTACATTTTGAATCTACATAACATGTCACATATCCTGTTGCTGAGGGATTATTGTCATGTTCTGTGATACAGTTCAAATGTGTTATTTGTTGTTACACAAGTGCATTCCAAATGACAAGATGTTCTTTCCCATACCGGGAGTCGAACCCGGGCCACCTGGGTGAAAGTCCATCTTTTTTCTCGGAGATGTTGGGGAAAAGTCCCATATAAAATCTGTCTAAAATGTGTTTAAGCGAGAACAGAAAAACACACTGAAAGTAAGAGTATTTTTCCCAGCTTGATTTTGGTCAAATAAATATGTCTTCGAGCCAGCCAGGACTCCAACCTAGAATCTTCTGATCCGTAGTCAGACACGTTATCCATTGCGCCACTGGCCCCATATTAAAGCAAAAGTCATTTCACACCTAGACCAGTGTTCACATTCTCAGCGTCTGTCACCGACAAGGTTCCTTGGTTTTCTGTTACAGATGCATATCTTAATTTGATCCTCCAGTTGTAGCATGATTTTTACTGCAGAGCAAGAAATGCAAACATGAAGTTTATTCAAGGTTTAGAAAACATTGTACATTTTGAATCTACATAACATGTCACATATCCTGTTGCTGAGGGATTATTGTCATGTTCTGTGATACAGTTCAAATGTGTTATTTGTTGTTACACAAGTGCATTCCAAATGACAAGATGTTCTTTCCCATACCGGGAGTCGAACCCGGGCCACCTGGGTGAAAGTCCATCTTTTTTCTCGGAGATGTTGGGGAAAAGTCCCATATAAAATCTGTCTAAAATGTGTTTAAGCGAGAACAGAAAAACACACTGAAAAGTAAAGAGTATTTTTCCCAGCTTGATTTTGGTCAAATAAATATGTCTTCGAGCCAGCCAGGAGTCGAACCTAGAATCTTCTGATCCGTAGTCAGACACGTTATCCATTGCGCCACTGGCCCCATATTAAAGCAAAAGTCATTTCACACCTAGACCAGTGTTCACATTCTCAGCGTCTGTCACCGACAAGGTTCCTTGGTTTTCTGTTACAGATGCATATCTTAATTTGATCCTCCAGTTGTAGCATGATTTTTACTGCAGAGCAAGAAATGCAAACATGAAGTTTATTCAAGGTTTAGAAAACATTGTACATTTTGAATCTACATAACATGTCACATATCCTGTTGCTGAGGGATTATTGTCATGTTCTGTGATACAGTTCAAATGTGTTATTTGTTGTTACACAAGTGCATGCCAAATGACAAGATGTTCTTTCCCATACCGGAGTCGAACCCGGGCCACCTGGGTGAAAGTCCATCTTTTTTCTCGGAGATGTTGGGGAAAAGTCCCATATAAAATCTGTCTAAAATGTGTTTAAGCGAGAACAGAAAAACACACTGAAAAGTAAAGAGTATTTTTCCCAGCTTGATTTTGGTCAAATAAATATGTCTTCGAGCCAGCCAGGACTCAAACCTAGAATCTTCTGATCCGTAGTCAGACACGTTATCCATTGCGCCACTGGCCCCATATTAAAGCAAAAGTCATTTCACACCTAGACCAGTGTTCACATTCTCAGCGTCTGTCACCGACAAGGTTCCTTGGTTTTCTGTTACAGATGCATATCTTAATTTGATCCTCCAGTTGTAGCATGATTTTTACTGCAGAGCAAGAAATGCAAACATGAAGTTTATTCAAGGTTTAGAAAACATTGTACATTTTGAATCTACATAACATGTCACATATCCTGTTGCTGAGGGATTATTGTCATGTTCTGTGATACAGTTCAAATGTGTTATTTGTTGTTACACAAGTGCATGCCAAATGACAAGATGTTCTTTCCCATACCGGGAGTTGAACCCAGGTCACCTGGGTGAAAGTCCATCTTTTTTCTCGGAGATGTTGGGGAAAAGTCCCATATAAAATCTGTCTAAAATGTGTTTAAGCGAGAACAGAAAACACACTGAAAGTAAGAGTATTTTTCCCAGCTTGATTTTGGTCAAATAAATATGTCTTCGAGCCAGCCAGGACTCGAACCTAGAATCTTCTGATCCGTAGTCAGACACGTTATCCATTGCGCCACTGGCCCCATATTAAAGCAAAAGTCATTTCACACCTAGACCAGTGTTCACATTCTCAGCGTCTGTCACCGACAAGGTTCCTTGGTTTTCTGTTACAGATGCATATCTTAATTTGATCCTCCAGTTGTAGCATGATTTTTACTGCAGAGCAAGAAATGCAAACATGAAGTTTATTCAAGGTTTAGAAAACATTGTACATTTTGAATCTACATAACATGTCACATATCCTGTTGCTGAGGGATTATTGTCATGTTCTGTGATACAGTTCAAATGTGTTATTTGTTGTTACACAAGTGCATGCCAAATGACAAGATGTTCTTTCCCATACCGGAGTCGAACCCGGGCCACCTGGGTGAAACTCCATCTTTTTTCTCGGAGATGTTGGGGAAAAGTCCCATATAAAATCTGTCTAAAATGTGTTTAAGCGAGAACAGAAAACACACTGAAAGTAAAGAGTATTTTTCCCAGCTTGATTTTGGTCAAATAAATATGTCTTCGAGCCAGCCAGGACTCAAACCTAGAATCTTCTGATCCGTAGTCAGACACGTTATCCATTGCGCCACTGGCCCCATATTAAAGCAAAAGTCATTTCACACCTAGACCAGTGTTCACATTCTCAGCGTCTGTCACCGACAAGGTTCCTTGGTTTTCTGTTACAGATGCATATCGTAATTTGATCCTCCAGTTGTAGCATGATTTTTACTGCAGAGCAAGAAATGCAAACATGAAGTTTATTCAAGGTTTAGAAAACATTGTACATTTTGAATCTACATAACATGTCACATATCCTGTTGCTGAGGGATTATTGTCATGTTCTGTGATACAGTTCAAATGTGTTATTTGTTGTTACACAAGTGCATGCCAAATGACAAGATGTTCTTTCCCATACCGGAGTCGAACCCGGGCCACCTGGGTGAAAGTCCATCTTTTTTCTCGGAGATGTTGGGGAAAAGTCCCATATAAAATCTGTCTAAAATGTGTTTAAGCGAGAACAGCCAGACAAACTGAAGAGTATTTTTCCCAGCTTGATTTTGGTCAAATAAATATGTCTTCGAGCCAGCCAGGACTCGAACCTAGAATCTTCTGATCCGTAGTCAGACACGTTATCCATTGCGCCACTGGCCCCATATTAAAGCAAAAGTCATTTCACACCTAGACCAGTGTTCACATTCTCAGCGTCTGTCACCGACAAGGTTCCTTGGTTTTCTGTTACAGATGCATATCTTAATTTGATCCTCCAGTTGTAGCATGATTTTTACTGCAGAGCAAGAAATGCAAACATGAAGTTTATTCAAGGTTTAGAAAACATTGTACATTTTGAATCTACATAACATGTCACATATCCTGTTGCTGAGGGATTATTGTCATGTTCTGTGATACAGTTCAAATGTGTTATTTGTTGTTACACAAGTGCATGCCAAATGACAAGATGTTCTTTCCCATACCGGAGTCGAACCCGGGCCACCTGGGTGAAAGTCCATCTTTTTTCTCGGAGATGTTGGGGAAAAGTCCCATATAAAATCTGTCTAAAATGTGTTTAAGCGAGAACAGAAAACACACTGAAAAGTAAAGAGTATTTTTCCCAGCTTGATTTTGGTCAAATAAATATGTCTTCGAGCCAGCCAGGACTCAAACCTAGAATCTTCTGATCCGTAGTCAGACACGTTATCCATTGTGCCACTGGCCCCATATTAAAGCAAAAGTCATTTCACACCTAGACCAGTGTTCACATTCTCAGCGTCTGTCACCGACAAGGTTCCTTGGTTTTCTGTTACAGATGCATATCTTAATTTGATCCTCCAGTTGTAGCATGATTTTTACTGCAGAGCAAGAAATGCAAACATGAAGTTTATTCAAGGTTTAGAAAACATTGTACATTTTGAATCTACATAACATGTCCCATATCCTGTTGCTGAGGGAATATTGTCATGTTGTGTGATACAGTTCAAATGTGTTATTTGTTGTTACACAAGTGCATGCCAAATGAAAAGATGTTTTTTCCCATACCGGGAGTTGAACCCGGGCCACCTGGGTGAAAACCAGGTATCCTAACCGCTAGACCATATGGGAAGACACTTACATAAGAAAAACATCACAGACAAATCTATAAATGTTGAAATTATGCCTGTTGTAATTAAAAGCTCCATCTTTTTTCTCAGATATGTAGGGGAAAAGTCCCATATAAAATCTGTCTAAAATGTGTTTAAGCGAGAACAGCCAGACAAACTGAAGAGTATTTTTCCCAGCTTGATTTTGGTCAAATAGATATGTCTTCGAGCCAGCCAGAAGTCGAACCTAGAATCTTCTGATCCGTAGTCAGACAAGTTATCCATTGCGCCACTGCCCCATATTAAAGCAAAAGTCATTTCACACCTAGACCAGTGTTCACATTCTCAGCGTCTGTCACCGACAAGGTTCCTTGGTTTTCTGTTACAGATGCATATCTTAATTTGATCCTCCAGTTGTAGCATGATTTTTACTGCAGAGCAAGAAATGCAAACATGAAGTTTATTCAAGGTTTAGAAAACATTGTACATTTTGAATCTACATAACATGTCCCATATCCTGTTGCTGAGGGAATATTGTCATGTTGTGTGATACTGCCACCAGTTCAAATGTGTTATTTGTTGTTACACAAGTGCATGCCAAATGACAAGATGTTCTTTCCCATACCGGGAGTCGAACCCGGGCCACCTGGGTGAAACTCCATCTTTTTTCTCGGAGATGTTGGGGAAAAGTCCCATATAAAATCTGTCTAAAATGTGTTTAAGCGAGAACAGAAAAACACACTGAAAAGTAAAGAGTATTTTTCCCAGCTTGATTTTGGTCAAATAAATATGTCTTCGAGCCAGCCAGGAGTCAAACCTAGAATCTTCTGATCCGTAGTCAGACACGTTATCCATTGTGCCACTGGCCCCATATTAAAGCAAAAGTCATTTCACACCTAGACCAGTGTTCACATTCTCAGCGTCTGTCACCGACAAGGTTCCTTGGTTTTCTGTTACAGATGCATATCTTAATTTGATCCTCCAGTTGTAGCATGATTTTTACTGCAGAGCAAGAAATGCAAACATGAAGTTTATTCAAGGTTTAGAAAACATTGTACATTTTGAATCTACATAACATGTCACATATCCTGTTGCTGAGGGATATTGTCATGTTCTGTGATACAGTTCAAATGTGTTATTTGTTGTTACACAAGTGCATTCCAAATGACAAGATGTTCTTTCCCATACCGGGAGTCGAACCCGGGCCACCTGGGTGAAAGTCCATCTTTTTTCTCGGAGATGTTGGGGAAAAGTCCCATATAAAATCTGTCTAAAATGTGTTTAAGCGAGAACAGAAAAACCCACTGAAAAGTAAAGAGTATTTTTCCCAGCTTGATTTTGGTCAAATAAATATGTCTTCGAGCCAGCCAGGAGTCAAACCTAGAATCTCCTGATCCGTAGTCAGACACGTTATCCATTGTGCCACTAGCCCCATATTAAAGCTAAAGTCATTTCACACCTAGATCAGTGTTCACATTCTCAGCGTTTGTCACCGACAAGGTTCCTTGGTTTTCTGTTACAGATGCATATCTTAATTTGATCCTCCAGTTGTAGCATGATTTTTACTGCAGAGCAAGAAATGCAAACATGAAGTTTATTCAAGGTTTAGAAAACATTGTACATTTTGAATATACAAGGTTCCTTGGTTTTCTGTTACAGATGCATATCTTAATTTGATCCTCCAGTTGTAGCATGATTTTTACTGCAGAGCAAGAAATGCAAACATGAAGTTTATTCAAGGTTTAGAAAACATTGTACATTTTGAATCTACATAACATGTCACATATCCTGTTGCTGAGGGATTATTGTCATGTTCTGTGATACAGTTCAAATGTGTTATTTGTTGTTACACAAGTGCATTCCAAATGACAAGATGTTCTTTCCCATACCGGGAGTCGAACCCGGGCCACCTGGGTGAAAGTCCATCTTTTTTCTCGGAGATGTTGGGGAAAAGTCCCATATAAAATCTGTCTAAAATGTGTTTAAGCGAGAACAGCCAGACAAACTGAAGAGTATTTTTCCCAGCTTGATTTTGGTCAAATAAATATGTCTTCGAGCCAGCCAGGACTCGAACCTAGAATCTTCTGATCCGTAGTCAGACACGTTATCCATTGCGCCACTGGCCCCATATTAAAGCAAAAGTCATTTCACACCTAGACCAGTGTTCACATTCTCAGCGTCTGTCACCGAAAAGGTTCCTTGGTTTTCTGTTACAGATGCATATCTTAATTTGATCCTCCAGTTGTAGCATGATTTTTACTGCAGAGCAAGAAATGCAAACATGAAGTTTATTCAAGGTTTAGAAAACATTGTACATTTTGAATCTACATAACATGTCACATATCCTGTTGCTGAGGGATTATTGTCATGTTCTGTGATACAGTTCAAATGTGTTATTTGTTGTTACACAAGTGCATTCCAAATGACAAGATGTTCTTTCCCATACCGGGAGTCGAACCCGGGCCACCTGGGTGAAAGTCCATCTTTTTTCTCGGAGATGTTGGGGAAAAGTCCCATATAAAATCTGTCTAAAATGTGTTTAAGCGAGAACAGAAAAACAAAGAGTATTTTTCCCAGCTTGATTTTGGTCAAATAAATATGTCTTCGAGCCAGCCAGGACTTGAACCTAGAATCTTCTGATCCGTAGTCAGACACGTTATCCATTGCGCCACTGGCCCCATATTAAAGCAAAAGTCATTTCACACCTAGACCAGTGTTCACATTCTCAGCGTCTGTCACCGACAAGGTTCCTTGGTTTTCTGTTACAGATGCATATCTTAATTTGATCCTCCAGTTGTAGCATGATTTTTACTGCAGAGCAAGAAATGCAAACATGAAGTTTATTCAAGGTTTAGAAAACATTGTACATTTTGAATCTACATAACATGTCACATATCCTGTTGCTGAGGGATTATTGTCATGTTCTGTGATACAGTTCAAATGTGTTATTTGTTGTTACACAAGTGCATTCCAAATGACAAGATGTTCTTTCCCATACCGGGAGTCGAACCCGGGCCACCTGGGTGAAAGTCCATCTTTTTTCTCGGAGATGTTGGGGAAAAGTCCCATATAAAATCTGTCTAAAATGTGTTTAAGCGAGAACAGAAAAACCCACTGAAAAGTAAAGAGTATTTTTCCCAGCTTGATTTTGGTCAAATAAATATGTCTTCGAGCCAGCCAGGAGTCAAACCTAGAATCTTCTGATCCGTAGTCAGACACGTTATCCATTGTGCCACTGGCCCCATATTAAAGCAAAAGTCATTTCACACCTAGATCAGTGTTCACATTCTCAGCGTCTGTCACCGACAAGGTTCCTTGGTTTTCTGTTACAGATGCATATCTTAATTTGATCCTCCAGTTGTAGCATGATTTTTACTGCAGAGCAAGAAATGCAAACATGAAGTTTATTCAAGGTTTAGAAAACATTGTACATTTTGAATATACAGGTTCCTTGGTTTTCTGTTACAGATGCATATCTTAA